>NC_047519.1:0-152500 GCF_902827115.2 Pseudochaenichthys georgianus | reverse complement strand
GATGAAAGCAGAGAGAGCCTTTTAAATCCACTCACCATCCTTCTCTCCTACAATCCTGTAGAAATAGAATCCGTAGATGAAGCTGCGCATGGCATCTCCAGAAGCGTGGGACACAACGCCTTCATCCAGCATTTTCTACACAAAGCAAAAACACAGGAATATTCACAGATGAGCACATGCAGAGAAGAGCAACACAACGTTTCCTTAAACAAAAGTTATATTCCATTCCTATTGAACGCCAGAGGCAGTGCTTAACACTCAATGTTATCCATCTCACGCATGCACAGGTGGAGTATTTAATATCCACAAAGTAACATGTGACCTGGGGTGACGTAGGGCAGCCCCGCCTATATCAGCCCACGTCACCATCAGAAATGTCTCTATTATTACCTTGGGAAATAACATAGCCGGTGGCTCTTCGTTGGAAGCCCTGTAACCGTTGTGTTGGAGTCTCGGTTTTGTCCTCTAAGGCAGTGGTTCCCAACCTGGGCCAAAGATCGCAGGGGGGGCGCCAGGCCTCAGATGATTTGAGGCCAAATATCATATTTAGACTTTTTGTTTTACATATAATTGTAACGCAATACATGATTGTCACTAAAAGCCTTGTCTCTACATTACAATAAATATATAAAAAATAATTGATTAATTAATTTGAATAAAAATTCAAGTTCGTAGCTAATAAAGGCATAAAAAGACAGAAATGTATAATTCTTTATTTAATAGAAATGTTTCTTCCGCCCGTAAGGTGTCCAAACCAGGCATTTCTGCATAAGCGCATTTTTAAAACATAGTCATTGTCCATGCCGGTTTCAGTTGGATTATTTGTCACAGTTGCTCCGATCAAATCGGTCTCCATTTTGTAGATTATTTACGACTTTTGAATCCACATAAACACATCGGCAAAATCCGGCTTACTTTGAGCATGTGTTTTAAACAGTTTAATCCCTTTGTGAATTGTTTCCACTTCCGCCGTCCTTTAATTTCTTCATACAGCGGGAATCCAAATGAATTAATCCTAAATCCAATAACCATCAAAGTCACTCCAATAGGGCTCCTTAATTACGCTTTCATAATTTTTCGAGTGAGTGCTTTCACTCAGAAATAACATTTTATCTCAGAAGAGAGTACAAATTGAAAAAACACTGTAGAGCAGGGGTCTTCAACTAAAATTCAACGAGGTCCAGTTAGAGAAAATGTCCCCGTGCAAATGTCCAGAACATCAAAATGTCTAAGTTGCTTCATGAATTAGTGTGATATATATTGAAGTGACCTGTAGCTTTATCAACGTCTGCATAATCAACAACTGACTGCCAATCAAATAAAGAAAGTACAATTAAAAAAACAACAATATTTATTGTCAATTAACATTAAATACTGTGGATATGTGCAATGTTCCTCTCGGGCTGCATTTACAAATAAAATAGAGAAAATAAATAAAATAGCTTTTGAAAATATGTGCATCTTAAAAGTGCTTAATTTTAGATAAATCAAATAAAGTGTAGCAGCAGCTTGAGAGTCCCTTTTTCTTTGTTAACCGTTTCACATCATGACTTAACAGTTTCAGACGACTATAGAACAATATCAGTCTTTACACATCATAACAATTGAACAGTTTCAAAGTTTCTCTTTCTTTCCCTCTTATATTGCAGTCCCTCACTCACTTTTTTTAAATTCAGTGCGAGAATTGAGCTTGAGCTTGTCCTGCCAGGAGTTTGTAAATCTGGGCTGACATGGAGTCAAGTTGTACTTTTTACAGTATTACGGCTTCTTCTACAGATGACATTTTTGTATGGATTTGTTGTCAAAGCACTTAAGCTATTCATTGCTATCGGGATGTTAAGAGCATTCAATGGAAGATAACAAAAAGTGTATCTCGAGCCGGTTTCTGAAACTTACCTACCCCACCTTTAAGTTAAAAATCAAGGGTTTTTATTATTATTTACAGCAGGGGTGCACCTTTTTCCTTTCAATTTTTACAACATCCTCCGAGGGTCGTACAAATTATTGAACTCAACCTTTGCTTTAAATATTGAAGTTAAAAGCATCAATCTGGTACACTTTGAGAGCAACATTAAGAGATCTATAGATACATCTCTCAACATCCATATGAAACAGAACTGTAAGCATATTTTCCTTTTTGGATATTTTACAAACTTTTAAACTCTATTCTTGTTATTTTTAACAACTTTTTTGTTGCTGTCATATAGTATTTTATACCAGTTTTTCATTTAGTCTCATTAATAACTATAATGATCATATCTCACTGAGCTGAGGTTATTTGAGCCTCTCAGGAGATAGCTCTCTTCCACCTGGTTGTAGAAAAGCTCTTTAAATTCGTTAGCATAGCTAGCTAACCAGATGCTAATAACAACAGATCGCCACTGTGCTTACAACTAAAGACACAGCCACGCAAACACTGCGGCATGTGTACGGCTCCTTATGGATTATTATCCTTATATGCAATATTTTAAGGGCTGGAGCGGCGTTCCGGTGCTCAGCACTCCTTTCAGACGAGACATATACCACGTGAAGACACGGAAGACAGGTTACGCTCGTGTTGTGTTCAAGGAACCTGTCCTTGGCCAGGAAAAACAGGTACTCGCTTGTTTAATTATGTTTGCGGTCTAGATTTCTTCTTCTTTTGTGAAGTGAGAAGTTGTCCGTCAGTCAAAAACTCTTCGGTTCTCCACGAATTACACAAGTCACCCAAATCAGCGTTAAAAAAGCGGGAGGCGCCGAAAAATCCCATATTAATGTATTGATTATAGCTCGGGTCCGTATAGGTCGGCGTCTGGGTCCGGATCCGGACCGCGGTCCGCCTGTTGCCGACCCCTGCTGTAGAGCATGCTAGGCTCACATGGTTGCCGGACTTGCATGGCTCCACTGCTAGCTGCGGATGGACATGATGAGTGCCCCTCATGCAGTGGCATAACTATCGCCGGTGCAGCCGGTGCAACGGGGCCCAGAGCAGGCAAGGAGCTTATGCAAAAAAAAAAAATGCCCCAATGGCATTGACCGGTTCACGCAGTCTTCAAAGTAACCAAGCAACCTAAATTAATTTGTAATTTTTCTGTCCAATGACCTTGCTCCATTTCATGTCATGTGATACCTTGCGTGACAAGCGAACTGTTTAATCAACCTGTACTGTACTGTAGCTAGCAACAGCAAGTTTGGTAGCATTATAAAAATGTAATAGCTTGCATTTATAATGTACAGCAAACCAAAGCACAAGAGCAGCGCTCAAAAGAGAAAGGACAAGAGAGAACAAGGGGATGTAACAGCTAAAATGACAAAATTAGACCTTTATTTTGTCATACATTGTCCTCGAAATTGAGCGCTAACATTAGCAATGTTGACGTGCAGCAGCAGCCGGAGGCTAACGATAGCTCACCTGCCTCACCACCATCATTGCCATGTAGCTCCACAAGTGAAGCTGTATCCGTGGCCGTGGCTATGTCAGTATTTGGCTGTGCCCGGCGGTGGTCCAACAGTTCCCCCAAGGGCCCCAACCGATAGGGGACTCTATGGCGTTATTGAGACCCCCAACGCCAAGATCAAAAGCTATATTATAGTGACCGGTCTATGCAGGCCTACCGGCCCATTCCCCAGAGACAAACATCAAGGAAACAGGTTTAATCCTCTTCTTAATTTGCTGTGCCGTTGTCAGGCTGTGGCGGTCTGAGGCATGGACAGGCTGTTGTTGATAGCCTATACATGTGGTGCTTCTGAGTGGTTGTGTATGTCCGTGCGTGTGTGAGTGCATCAGCGTGCGCTTATGTTTTGAGTCGATTGGGGGGGGGGGGGGGGGCAAAACAATATTTGCACCGGGGCCAATCACAACCTTGTTATGCCACTGCCCTCAAGCCTCGGTGTTATCCACCTGAGGGACTTTATTCAAGTAAATGAATGAATTGTAGTTTCATGCCACATGAGCTGAAGGTTTGACCGACTGGACGAGGTGAAAGACCCACAGGTTGATGGTGAGCAGAGCTACCCCTGTCTGGAGCAGCTAGGCCTGAGGTAAGGGACGCTCCCCAACAGATACGCGTGTCCCCCCCCTAGAAAAAAGGCCAAGAAGGCCTGGCTGCTAAAGTGGACATATTAGCATCGGAGTTCTCTGAGATTAAGGGCTTGCTCCTTAATTTTCAGAGGTGGGATATCCCGCCGGCTAGAGCTCCTACCCCAGAAGAATGTGATGAGGATGCCCTTCCTGCCTCACTCTTTGGTGGCCCGTTTTCTTAAAAGGTGCCCAGCGACGAAACCCCCTTGGGCTATCAAGGTTCCCTCATGGCATGGGACTTGCCAATGGTGCTGGAAACCCTCCTTTCCCCACCCTTTGAAACCCTGGGGCAGGCAGAGCTTAAATGGCTTTCGGCAAAGTTTGCTTTTTTTCTCCGATGGCACCAGCCAAGCGTGTGAGTGAGCTTCACGCCTTGTCAGTGAGTGAAACGTGCATACGCTGGTTGTCAGGTGGCACAGGGGTGGCACTTTGGCCTAACCCATCTTTTTCACTCAAGAGGCTGCCTTCGGCCCACTTAAATCAGGTCATAGAGCTAGCAGCTTATGACTCCTCAGGCTTGCAGAACGTGGAAGCTGCTTCGGCAGAGCTGCTCTCCTTGAAGTATGATATGCAGGCGACTGCTTGCTTTCGCTGCTCTGATGGCCTGTTTGTCTGCAACAGGGGCCCTAAGAAAGGGCGCGCACTTTCCAAACAGAGGCTTTCTGGGTGGATTGTTGAGGTGATTGAGGAGGCATACAGATCAAGAGGTCTGCCTTTGCCTGTTTGTTGAAGATGGCGCCAGCAGTGTGCACGGCGAGACGTCTCCCAGGCCTGTTCGGCCTTTTATTAGTTCTAGTAGTTTTATTGTTTTGTGTTTTTTGTCAAAATGTCTCTGCTCTACTAGTTTACGACCGCCAGTCGCTTATGGAAATCAAAGCGTTTCAGGAGGGGATATTAGAGCAATGTTTGGGAGAGCCAACCTCGAATCCTCCTCCTCCACTTCTTTCAAGCATACCGACATACCTGCGCCGCCAGGTATATGCCATCCCCCAGAGGAAGCGCCCAAGACGAAGGGGAAAGCGGGGCGGAGAAGCCGTAAGGATCAGGGCTTACCTGCTTTCTCTACGTGGAAAGGCCCCTGGCCTCAATAGCAGTGGATGCTACGCTGCCCCGATGACTAGGCAGAGATGGCTCCTGCACGTCTTTCCGGATGGCCGCTCAGTGAGCCTACCGGAGCAGGCTAATTTCCCCAGGCGGATACGCAGGGGTGGCGTGGATCACAGACACCTTCGCCCACTGGATTTTACTCAAAAACCGGAAAGAGAGGAGCTTACTCTCCGCCTGGCACTCATCAATGCTAGATCGCTAGCTAACAAGACTTTCCTGCTTAATGACTTTTTTAAATCCCGGGATTTGGACTTTATGTTTCTGACGGAGACGTGGATTCGTGCTGATGAGTTAACAGCCTTTTCGGAGCTTCTACCACCTGACTGTTCATTCATCAGCACCCCGCGGACCACCGGTAGAGGTGGAGGGCTGGCGTCGGTCTTTAAATCCAGCTTTAACTGCCGTCAAACTCCGTCGAACAACTTCTCCAGCTTTGAGCTGCAACTTTTCAAACTACACTTACCACTTCCAGTGCTCGTTGCTTTGATCTATCGCCCTCCAAAGTTCAATAAGGATTTTATTCAGGAATTCTCAGACTTTGTAGCGGGGGTTATCTTGAACTTTGATCGATTTTTAATTATTGGCGATTTTAATATTCATGTGTGCTGTGATTCCTGACCGCTCGTCAAAGATTTTATGAATCTCATTGACTCTTTTAATCTTACACAGTCGGTTAATGGCCCGACACATGAGAAGGGACACACACTGGACCTGGTGTTGTCTCATGGTTTAGATGTTTGTATCAGGGACATTTGTGACACTGGTATTTCGGACCATTTGCCTGTGTTATTTACTATGATGCTGCCTTGCTCTCAAGTTGACTCGTGCGTTCCGGAGCGACGCCTACGTGCGCTGAATCCTCTGACAGCGTCACAGTTTTCCGTTGCCTTTAATGATGCTGTGCTTTCCACTTTAAATGACTCTTGTGATGCCAGTGCTGAGGAGATTCTCAGCCTTTTTAATTCTACTTGCACGGATATTCTGGACCTGATCGCTCCATTCACGGCCAGACACCCTAAACCTGTGACTGAACCGTGGTTAACTGACTCTACCCGCGCCCTACGACGCGCATGTAGACGAGCAGAGAGGAGATGGAAGAAGGATAAACTTCACGTCTCCTTGGGGATTCTGAGAGACAGTTTAAGCGAATATCAGAGGGCTGTTAAATGTGCAAAAACTCATTTTATTTCAAATCTTGTGTCCAAAAACAGAAATAGGCCCCAGTTCCTTTTTACCACTCTTAATTCTCTTTTAAACCCCTGTAACTCTCCCTGTGTTGTGCCATCACCTACTCTATGTGAAAAGTTTCTTTCATTCTTTAATGATAAAGTCTTGGCCATCAGATCTTCACCTCCTCCTCTCACCTTAGACCCAGCAGTGTATCCTGTGTGCTCAGCTATCTTCGAGCAGTTTGACCTGGTTTCACTGTCCGAGTTATCTGAGGTGGTTAGACAATTGAAACCTTCACAATACCCCTTTGACAGTATTCCTCCCAGACTACTGAAAGACGTTTTTAATACTATTGGGTCATATATTTTAACTTTGATAAATATCTCTCTCACCTCAGGCTGCGTTCCAACCTTTTTTAAACATGCTGTAGTGCAGCCTCTTATCAAAAAACAGAACCTTGATCATTCTGTTCTCTCCAACTTTAGACCTATCACTAAGCTTCCCTTCCTGTCTAAAGTCCTAGAGAAATTGGTTTTAGCACAACTGCAGTCACACCTTGTTTTAAACTGCATATCAGAGAAGTTCCAGTCTGGTTTTAAATCACGCCACAGCACGGAAACTGCTCTTCTAAGAGTCTTCTTTTAACTGCTGATTCTGGGAATTCTGCTGTGCTTGTGCTTTTAGATTTGTCTGCTGCTTTTGACACCATTGACCACCACATTTTGTTATCACGCCTTGAACTGTGTGTCGGTATTAAAGGTAACGTCCTAAAATGGTTTAAATCCTATCTGTCAGAAAGGACCTTTTCTGTGCATCTTGGCCAGTATTCTTCAGCTGCAGCCCCACTAGCATATGGGGTCCCACAAGGCTCTGTCCTGGGCCCCATTTTGTTCAGTCTGTATTTACTACCTCTGGGGTCAATTTTTAAAAAGCACAACATTTCTTACCATTGCTTTGCAGATGATCTGCAGGTATACCTGCCTATAACAGCAAATAAGGAATCTAGGATTGCCTTGCTTAGCTGTCTGAAAGACATAACATCATGGATGGAAATCAACTTCTTGACTCTTAATGAAAAGAAGACAGAGATTATAATATTTGGACAGTCTGAACTCCTGGATGGCTTTAATAGTGTGCTCGGCCCCTTAGCCTCCTACAGCCGTCCCTCTGTCAGAAATCTTGGAGTCATCTTTGACAACTGTTTTAAATTTGACAAACAGATAAGCTCAGTTGTCAAGACAAGCTTCTTCCAGCTGCGGCTTCTGGGGAAGGTAAAGCCTATCTTCCTAGTAAGGAATTTGAACAGCTAATCCACTTATTTATCACGTCTCGTTTAGACTACTGTAACTCCCTCTATATTGGTGTTGACAAGTGTTCGATCCGTCGCCTGCAGCTGGTCCAAAATGCGGCTGCCCGCCTTCTTACTGGGAAGAGACGTTATGACCACATCACACCCGTTCTGGCAGACCTTCATTGGCTTCCTGTCAGTTACAGGATCCAGTTCAAGTCCTTACTTGTTGTTTTTAAATCATTGCATGGACTGGCACCACATTACCTGTCTGAGTTGTTGCACCGCCATGCTCCTGCTAGAGCATTGCGCTCAGCTCAGCAGAATATGTTGGTGGTTCCTCGGAGCAGGAAAAAAACCAGAGGTGACAGGGCCTTCAGTGTTGCAGCTCCCAGACTGTGGAACAGCCTCCCAGCACATATCCGGACTGTTGAGTCTATTGAACTTTTTAAATCCCAGCTAAAAACTCACCTCTTTGCAATGGCTTTTAATACTAGTTGAGCATTACATTTTTATATTTGTATGTGTTTTTTTATTTATTTATTTTTATTTTTTATATGTTTCTATTTATTGTGCTTTTTATTATGTTTTTAATTGTTTTTATTATCGTACTCCCATTGGGCTATTCACTATTGTAGTTACTGCCTGCCCTGTACAGCACTTTGGTCAGCCGAAGGTTGTTTTAAATGTGCTATATAAATAAATAAAGATTGAGATTGAGATTGAGATTGCCTCTTAATGTTAAGGGCCACTCCACCAGGAGTGTCTCAACCTGCTGGGCAGCACTACAAGGGGTACCTCTTAGTGAGATTTGTTCCGCGGCCTCCTGGGCTTCACCTTGCACATTTGCCTGTTTTTACTGGGTCAATGTTGCTGCCTCCCACGCAGGCTGCTCCCGGTAAGGTGGGTACTGGATTCCTCGCGGCTATGTTGGTATAATCTTCCAGTGCTAAGCACTGCCTCTGGCGGTCAGTAGGAATGAAATAGAACGGTAGTTACGCATGTAACTACGGTTCTATGAATTCTGGATGACCGCCAGAGTTCTCTGTCACTCGGAATCTTGGCGAGGAGATTCCCTTGAGACATCTCTGATGGTGACGTGGGAAACATATTACTTACTGTTATTAAGTACTCGACCTGCGCATGCGCGAGATGGATAACCTCGAGTAGGGGTGGGCGATATGACGATATATATCGTCGTGACGATATTAGGTCTCCACGATATGCTTTTTCAGAGATATCGTCCTATCGTGATAAAACAAAAAAAATTGAAAAAAAAAAAATCGAAAAAAAAAAATAGCGGGAGGGGAAGAGGCTCTCCGTGCGCGGCGCAGGGGGCTATGACAGCGGACGGAGAGCCTCTTCCCCTCCCGCTCCCCCAGCCTCACCTACTGATTTTAATTTCACCATATATCAAGCCCCATCGATTTCACAATGTCAGCGCACCTCTGCTTTCGTTCAGTCCGAGTTGTTTGACACGCTCCCAAAGTCCCCGCCCCCTTTCTTTGCAGCGAGCAACCATAGGGCAGGCATTTCATAAAGGGGCTCCTTATGAAAAGACTAGCAAACGGTGGAAAGACATAACTGACGCTGTGGCGTTTTATGTTTTTCCCTTCAGTTATGCTAAAGTCTTTTATTACACTTCAAGTCTACTCTAAAGTTTACATTTTAATTGTTTGGCACTGACTTTTCCTCATTGATGTTTTATGTTTGACCCTCCTTTTCATGTTTATTGATGTTCACTGCTCACTTGTTCATTCAGGGTTTCATTTCTGAAATAAAACCAGCTTGAAATGCTATGTTGGTCTGTTACTCCTTTTTGTTTTAGTTTCTGTTACCTTGTAGGTGCTTGTACTGTTAAGTAACTTGAAAAATAACCATAATAACCGACATGAAAAAATATCGTGATATATATCGTCTATCGTGATACTGCCTGAAAATATCGTGATAACATATTTTTCAATATCGCCCACCCCCAACCTCGAGTGTTAAACGCTGCCTCTGGCGCTCATCCAGAATTAATAGAACCGTTACTATTAGGGATGTAACGATAACAAAAACTCACGGTACGATAATATCGCGATAACAACTCCACGGTACGGTATTTATCGCATTTAAGAAAAGAAAAAAAATTCTATTTTCTTTTTTTCAATAACATTTTTTTTTTACTCGGAAAATGTTTATTTATTACATAATAAATCTGATTTGTACAGCATTTTAGTAGGATAGCAGTATTTTAAAGTGTCCCAAACAAAGTAGGCCTTTTCTTTGTGCCACTGCATCTCACAAATAAACAAGGACATTTAATAATCAGACCCTGCAATAAAATAAATTAAGTTTCACTTTAGTTTTTCAAGTAACTCAACTCAAACTCACGAGTCACTCACTCAGCATCATCAGACAGGGTTTTAGGAATATGAGAATGTCCACATTTCCAGTATTTATAAGCTGGGATGTTTGGGCGTTTACAATATCCCCTGCTCTGGAAGAAACTCTCGCTTGGTGCTGATGTTGCTGGGACAGCAGTGGTCGCGTTAACCGAATATTTTATTTAACAATGACAGAAAAATCTGAAAGCAGTCTGTCATTTTGACGGATTAGAACAAACTGGGAACAGCGCCAGCGTGTCCCCGCAGCGAGGCTCTGGTGTTATGCCGTGTTATGCTGCCCTCCAAAAGGAAATGATATAGTCTCCAAACCGTACTTTGTGTACAGATCAACACATGTCTGGGAGGTTTTGCTTTACGCTGTGTGCGCTCCCGCGAGGTGCATGCACACGGCATAACACCGCCCCCCCCCCCTCAGTGGGACGGAGAGATATGCTTTGGCCATGGGTGACAGCAGTGGGTCAAACTGTGCATCGTCTCTCCACCACTTCAAAAACAACAGTGTTTGCCAAGAAGGTGAGGCTTATTGACAGAGATATAAATATACTGTTGGTACTTGTCAATGTCTCTAGGTGTGTACATGTAGCCCTGTAAATACCATGTCCTTTTGTGTTCTGTTGTTTTATGTTCATGTTGTAACCTACTTGCTGCCATGTTGCACAGGTCTCTCTTGAAAAAGAGATCGATGATCTCAATGGGACCACCTGGTTAAATAAAGGTTTAAAACAAAAAAAGTGTTTTAAATTAAAAAAATAATAATTAATTTAAAAAAAAATTGCGGTAGATTTTGTCAGTCTCACGACGGTTGGGACGTTTATTTACGGCGATACCGCGATATTCGGTATATCGTTACATCCCTAGTAACTATCGTTATATTTACATCCAGAGCTAACTAACGCAAGGTTTCCTCTTCTTTGCTTTTCTATAGCGGCATATCTTAGCATCAGAGGTCAAAGACTTGGCTCTTTGGATGATCTCTCTGCTGTTTTTTAAGCTATAGACCCCATTACTTCCGGGTCATTCAGAGGGAGAGGACGCTGGCGCTGCTTGTTCGCCGCTTCTCAATCTGAGTTTAAATTTTAGTTTTCTGTGTTGGATCTTATCTTCAAACGTTCAACCCTGTATCTTCTGTTGACTGCGTTTCTGTGTGGATTCTAGTGTTGTCACGATACCAACATTTTGGTTTCGATACCGATACCAAGTCAAGAATTGCGATTCCGATTCTTTTTCGATACTTTTCTTAAAAAAGGGGAAACACGGAATATCGGCTTTAAAATTAGGAATAACAGATGATTTTAGCAGTCAGAACTAAAGCAGCAGTGTCACTAAGAACAGAAACACCAAAGAGTCACATCTAATATAAATATATATAAAAGCATTTATTTTAATTGTGTAGCAGTGAGTTTAACATTTTGGCAGCACTGTTGAGCATTTTGAAAATGTATTGTCATGCCTCTGTGCAAGGCTTAGTCTTTCTATCTTTATAGCCACTGGTGTAAAGTAACTAAGTTCATAAACTCAACAAGTACTACTTGGGTACAATTTTGAGATACTTGTACTTTATTTAAGTATTTCAATGTTTCTTTTGCTACTTTGTACTCCACTACAGTTCAGAGGTACATGGTGTACTTTTACTCCACTACATGTATTAATACCTTTAGTTACTTTACAGATGTGGATGAATGATGTGAAATCTAACCAAGTGTTGAATCAGACTTTAGTTCCACCTGGAGTAAATCCTCCAGCTACCCTGCAGTCTACAAAGTACTTCAGACTAGCTGCACCTCCACCAGCTTTGAGAACACTTTCATGATCAATCATTATAAAACATATCATATATATTATTCTGAAATGGACCAATCTGCACAATGACTACTTTTACTGTCGCTACTTTAATACTTTTAGTTGAGGAACATTTTGAATGCAGTACTTTTACTGTAACAGACTATTCCTACACTCTGGTGCTTCTACTTTTACTGTCGCTACTTTAACTATATTTTGATGATAATACTTTTGTACTTTTATTTGAGGAACATTTTGATTGCAGGATTGTTCCTACATTCTGGTACTTCTACTTTAACTCAAGTACAAGACCTGGGTACTTCTACTTTTACTCAAGTACAAGATATATACTTGTACCACCTCCGTTTATAGCCTATGAAAAAAACTAATAGAAAACGAAGGCTAAAGCTAACGTTAGCAGATAGTGATGCTAGTTTGCTAGTTAAGTTTGCTCAACGATAATATTGCGACAGAAACACTTTTCAGTGCACATCACGCTCTGCCGCTCCGACAGGGAGCTCTGCTCTGAACACCTGAACGGCCCGTTCAAAGACTTCTGGCGTCTTTTTTGTCAACAAGCCGAAGCGCAGCGGCAGTTGCACTCCCACTTGCAGCCATGCTTCTCGTTTTCTCACATGCTCTGGCAGCTAGCGCGTGGCCGCGTGCACGAGAGAGGGGAGGGACTTAGAGCGTGCTTGAGAGGGGCGGGACTGAAGGCACGACTGCAGTACAGGGAGTGGAAGCAGAGCGCTGAACACACACGGCTCTTCTTAAAGTACCGATACTAATGAAACGGAGGAATCGTACCGTTTTTAACGGCAGGGTATCGCGGTACCTTTCAAGTATCGGTACACCGTGCAACACTAGTGGATTCTACCGGACCCATTGGATTCTAGCAGCCTGTCAGCCAAATTGGACCGCCGCCACCACAGCTGTCAAGCTAGCCGTCAAGCTAGCTGGCGTCAGTTGTGACCACTGGATGCAGCCGATTCGCTGCTCCTCCTCTACCAAGCGGGAGTTGTAGCCTCCTGATCATAAACCGGATCATCAAACTGCTGAGTATACTATTTCCCCACCTTTTCACATCATGCAGACTGTCAAACTCTTCATATGGATTACTCTACACCGCCACGAGCGCCTCCCTGCCGCTGAAATACTGTAGTGCAATGGAACTACTTTTTTGTCTCAGATCAAACTTCAAGATCCCCACAGTTCTGCTTGCCCACCGTGACATTCTCCTCAAACGACCAAGATATGTCCATCGTGGATCTGGTCGAAACTCGCTGGACACACAACACAACAATAACACAAACATTCGCTCCTTCTGGTCCACGAAGCCCCGCCCCCCTCGCACTGTCACCTGCACTGTCAATCACACTGTTATCCTCACTGCCCAAAGCAGCCACCTATACGCCATTTGATTACTTGAAATTAGCTATTTTCAATGTAAGATCTCTCACCAGTAAGGCCCTGCTGGTTTCTGAGCTCATTGTGGACAGAAAGCTTGACTTTTTATGCCTCACCGAGACTTGGCAACAGCCTAATGACTTCTCCCAGTTAAATGAAGCCGTTCCACCGGGCTTTGCCTATATGTGTAAACCCCGCAACACCGGGAGAGGGGGTGGTCTCGCCTTGCTCTACCGTAAGGACATCAAAGTCACTGCTGTCACTGTCCCCCATCACTCTTCCTTTGAATGTCTAGCTGTTAAACTCTCAGGCCCCAAACCCATCATTATTGTCACCATCTACAGACCACCAAAATCCTCTCCTGTTTTTCTCACTGAATTTTCCTCATCTGTATGTGCAATGTCCCCCACTGTTATTCTCACTGGAGACTTTAACATCCACATTGACGACCCATCCAGTGTTTTTGCCAATGACTTCATCTCACTCCTCGACTGTCTTAGTATCACACAACATGTTAACTTTCCTACCCATAATAAAGGTCACATACTGGACTTGATCTGCTCCACTGGCATTACTCCTTGTACCTGCCAGCTTGATCCCCTCCCAACTACCCTCATCAAAGCCTGTCTGCCGTCCATTTCCCCCATGATCACAAAAATAATTAACTCCTCCCTCATTTCTGGAACTGTACCCCCCACCCTCAAAATGGCTGCAATCACACCCACCCTCAAAAAACCCAATGCTGACCCAGCTGACCTTAACCACTACAGGCCCATCTCCAACCTTCCCTTCATTTCAAAAACCCTTGAAAGGGTGGTTGCCGCTCAACTCCAGTCCCACCTCGACTCAAACTACCTCCATGAACCCTTCCAATCTGGTTTCCGCTCAATGCACAGTACCGAAACAGCTCTGGTTAAAATCACCAACGACCTCCTCCGTGCAGCTGACTTTGGACTGCTCACCATCCTCATCCTCCTCGACCTCACCGCTGCCTTCGACACAATCTCCCACCCACTACTCCTGGAACGCTTGGCTGATATTGGGATCACTCGTGTTGCACTCTCCTGGTTCTCCTCCTACCTTACCAACAGACAACAGTTTGTCCAGCTGGGGAACCACATGTCAGGGTGTTCTCCTGTTTCACTGGGTGTCCCCCAGGGGTCAGTATTGGGTCCACTCCTATTCATCATTTACCTCCTCCCACTAGGCACAATCCTCCGTCACCATGGCATCCACTTTCACTGCTATGCTGACGACACGCAAGTCTATATCTCAACCAAACCCAACACCGCCCTCCCGCCCACCTCCCTCACCACCTGCCTCCAGGATATCAGGAGCTGGATGAGCAGGAACTTCCTGAAGCTAAATGGTAGTAAAACTGAGGCCCTGCTCATCGGCTCAAAAAACACCCTCTCCAAAATCCTAACCACCCCACCCCCAAGCATCATGATCGACGGCTTCCCTGTATCCTTCACCAGCCAAGTCAAAAGCCTTGGCGTCATCCTGGACAGCACCCTTTCGTTTGCACCCCACATAAAAAACATCACCCGGACTGCCTTCTTCCATATCCGCAACATCTCCAGACTCCGCCCATCCCTTTCACAATCCAGCACCGACATCCTGGTTAAGGCATTTGTCACATCCTGGATTGACCACTGTAATGCTATCCTCTCTGGCCTACCCACAAAACTACTCAACAGACTCCAAATCATTCAAAACTCGGCTGCCCGGATCATTACCTGTACCAAATCGTCTGACCACATCACCCCCACCCTCATCCAACTTCACTGGCTCCCTGTTCATCACCGGATTGACTACAAAAACCTTCTGCTTACATACAAAGCCCTCAACAACCTCACCCCCACCTATCTCTCAAACCTCCTCCAGGAATACACCCCCTCCCCCTCCCTGCGCTCATCCTCAGCCGGACTCCTGATTGTCCCCACCTCCCGCCTTAGCACCATGGGAGCCAGGGCTTTTAGCTGCACCGCACCCAGGCTCTGGAACTCTCTGCCTCCACACATCAAACAGTCTGACTCCATCACGACATTCAAATCCCACCTCAAAACTCACCTGTTTAAACTGGCCTACTCACTCTAAAACACATTCAACCTGCTATCACAGATCCCCCTCTCACTCCGTCACTCCACTCTCTTGTCTGGCCTGTTTTATGCTCTTATGCTGCTGTATTGCCTTGTCGGTTCGATTAAATTGTGTTCCGTTTTTGTTTTAGCTGTTTTAACTTTTAAATGCACTGTAAGGCGACCTTGGGTGTCCTGAAAGGCGCCTTGAAATAAAACGTATTATTATTATTATTATTATTATTATTATCATACAGCCACCTGTTGATCAGTGGAATAGTGTGAAATCCCTATTCCACCTTACATTTGGAAAAATAAATCAACGGATGGGAGGCGGGGCTGAAGGAAAACACAAGTGCACATGCTCTATGGGCCGAGATCTGGGTATTTGTGTGAAGATATCAATTATATCTATTAGCAAGATATGTAATATCTTTAACTTGTTATGAATTCTTCCT
Organism: Pseudochaenichthys georgianus; assembly: GCF_902827115.2. Classification (NCBI taxonomy): domain Eukaryota; kingdom Metazoa; phylum Chordata; class Actinopteri; order Perciformes; family Channichthyidae; genus Pseudochaenichthys; species Pseudochaenichthys georgianus. The sequence goes on along the minus strand of NC_047519.1, from coordinate 136,760 downwards.
CATTGCTTTCCTTGACCATGACATTTCTGAACAGGTAGGACTGTTACCTGCATGATGTCCACAGCCATCCCATGTGTGGCCACGCCCTCCACGTTGTTGACCAGCCAATGAACGACCTCGGCACTGATGAAGCAGTTGACTGGAAGTCCTTTCTGTTCCGGCAGCAGCTGCACACCCGTCCTGTAACAGAGAGCACACACAAACATTTAGAACAGCAATAACTTTGTTAAACCAAACCCAAGGGCCTGATATAATAATAACTTTAATTTAGTAAGAAACAAAAACAAACGTTTTTTTCTGGGTTCAAGGAATGTTTGTTTTTTTTTGGTTCTATAAAATACCAATTTCTTCTCCTTTTCTCTTTTACATGTATAAACCCATTCCAATAAAAAACATTCCTATAACATAAAAAAAAGAAATGGTATCAAAGAAATATTTTTGCATTATGATGATTTTTTTAAACATAACATTATATTTGCATTTAGTACATACTAGTTAGAGTAGCAAGATGCATTCTGATTATGATAACTTGAACTTTTTAATGTTTTAAATAAGTAGAAGCTTAAATATTCGAGACACAGTGTAGAATAACTGCCCCACATTAACTTAAAGGGATAGTGGAAATCCGCGAATTTTGGGTTTAACTTATGTATTTTTATTAAAAAATAAGCATAATAAACAATTTTTTTTTATTTCATGTGCCTAGTTTCATTTTATTTTCAATTTTACTGCTCCCGACCACGCCCTCTCAGTGAAACGAAATACTTCGGGAATCTTCGGGTGATGACGAAAACAAAGGAAGACGGGCACAAACATTGGACGAGGCACGAGTATTTTATTATGTTTTCTGGCTGATTTAATGCATCATTAGCCTGTACCATTGTGTACAACGCCATTTATTGCCTGTCGATTAGGCGCCCGGAGGCCTCGTCATCCGATAATCCGGTACACAGTGTCGAATGTGTACACTACAGTCATCATATAGACATGATAGACTAACAGTACTGTGAGTACAGCCTACACTTGACAGGCAGCCTGGCTAGCCAGGATTAGGACCCTACTACGTCAAAAGACCGATTGGCTCTAGCTGTATATCATGCTAGTATACAATTCATTTAAATTTATTCATGTAATTAATGCCCGTAAGGCTGTTACATATACAATAATAAATGTGACAAGATAATTTATGTGAACCTGACCCTGGTATGTTATGAAATGTACCCTACATGCAGTCATCCTCGGGCATAGCCATAGGCCTACAGTGCATGCATGCCAACTTTTGCAATATATAATATAGCGCCTAGCGTGAGCTATGCTTAGGGACCTACCAGTCAAGATTATTTGTGCGTAGGGGTGCATCATCTGGCGCCTGGTCCTGGTCATCCTCGCCATTGCCCATGCCGTGAACTAACTCCATCACCTCGGGCTCGAACAAATAAGGACGTAATGGTCCATCGTCTGGCTCAATATTCTCACCATCGTCGCTTACTGAACCGGATTCAGATTCAGTTCCTAAAACTACATTTTCGCAGGAAAGCCGAGAGGATGTTTCTGACTCGCTATCATCACTGGATACCTCGTACAATCCTTCTTCTTTGTCTGGTATATTTGCCCTTCCACGTTCATTCTGCATAGACGCCGTGGTTTGTTATTGTTTCGTCTTCCTGAGTTTTCCTCACTTCTGGTTTGGCTGACTCGATCATTTCGTTTCTAAAAAAGTTCGGGGAAGCTGCAATAAAGTGCTTCTAACATGCGTAAGGCAATTATTATATTTTTTTAATCAGGTGTGATTGTTTTGGTACGTAATTATGCTTGTATATAAGTTAAAACGAAACTATTTGGGGTTCAATTTCCACTATCCCTTTAACAAATGACAACAAATGGAAAGCCAGAAACACACAACAGATCTTACGTGGGATGTTTGATGGCCTCCAGGATCTCCATGAGAGTTGAGGAAGAGGAGATGGAGAGGTCTCCGGCTGCAGACTGCCCGCTGAAACAGAACTCGGATCAGTGCTACAGCTCAGTGATGATGAGCCACATATTTAACAGCAATATGAATATAAATGATGTATTTATATTTACTGGTTTTCAGACTGACTGAAACAAAGCAAACTATTGAATACACTATTAAAGGTAGGGTATGTAAGTTTGAGAAACCGGCTCGAGATACACTTTTTGGTATATTCCATGGAATGCTCTTACCATCCCGATAGTAATGAATATCTGAAGTGCTTTGACAAAAAATCCATAAAAAAATGTCATCTGTGGAAGCCGTAGTACTGTAAAAAGTACAACCAAACAAAAGTACAACCAAACAACGGCTAAAGTAACTGGATGGCCTACCTGCCTGTCAGCCTTCCATCTGTGCACAAACTTATCTCGTGCCCTCATTGGTCATGTGCACGTTTGTGTGTGTTGGAGGAGGGGCTCTGTAAGGAAGTGGCAGATTTTCTCCAGTCGTGTATTTTCAAATTCTAGCGCACTCGAGCTGTTTTCTCAAACTTACATACCCTACCTTTAAGATATGCTATGTCCATATAGTGTTGTCACGATACCAACATTTTGGTTTCGATACCAAGTCAAGAATTGCGATTCTGATTCTTTTTCGATACTTTTCTTAAAAAAAGGGAAACAGTCTTAAATGTAATTATTGTGCTTTATATTTCACACCAGAACCATAACCATTGGTAAGTTAGCTAAAAATATAGCCATATTAGACAGTTATCATTGCCATTAATTGCCTCGGCAAACTACGAAAACGTTAATTTGTCACAAAATAAATTACACTGGTTTGACTTCGATTTGAGGGCATGGGCTTGAGCATGATGTCATTATGTTAACTATCACATTCGCTAACCTGTCTGGATGCCGGTTGGCGAGGTGCTTAGCGAAGTTTGAAGTCCCTTGGTTTGCAGGGATCTAACACATGTCTTACTGACAGGCCCCGTGGTGTCCGTAGGCTTGCCCTCACTGTCAGAGATATCGCTAAAATACTTCCAAATTTCGCTTCTGGCGTCTTTTTTGTCAACAAGCCGAGGCGCAGCGGCAGTTGCACTCCCACTCGCAGCCATGCTTCTCGCTTTCTCACATGCTCTGGCAGCTAGCGCGTGCACGAGAGAGGGGAGGGACTTAGAGCGTGCTTGAGAGGGCGGGACTGCAGGCACGGCTGCAGTGCAGGGAGTGGAAGCAGAGCACTGAACACACACGGCTCTTATTAAAACGGCGCTTTCTCACCGGAGTACTTTTCCCCGTCATTCCCCGAATCGTAATGTTTTTAACGGAAGGGTATCGCGGTACCTTTCAAGTATCGGTACACCATGCAACACTATGTCCATATAATAAACTCCTTTAATTATAATTTTGCTAGATATGTTATCATCTAAGTCTCACCATTTTCAAACAAACATTAAGACAAGGAACATACATTTAATCACTAGGGATGGGTATCGAGAACCGGTACTAAGTCAGTAGGCCTACCGGTACCTGATTGGACGGTATTGGTATACCGTTAAGCCGCTGGACAAACGGTGCTGGTATCGGTCTATGAATTACGCTACTTCCTTAGTTTAAACAATTCTGGTTGGTTGGGAACCCTCATCCCGTGTGTGACGTATCTGGATTGAGTACCACTCTGATTGGCCACTGTGAATGCCACTCGTCATCTCTACTAACAGCGCTCTTATTATTGTGAGACTCCCGGGGGTAGACCATAGGGGCAGACCAAGCCCCCAGAAAGTGCACCGGACTCTGATGAAAATATTCTTTGTGTCCAAACGGCAGTACTACAATTTCCGTATCCGTGATGTCACTGGGCCCAGAAAGACTTTTTCACATTGACTAACATGGGGAAAGAGACGTCTGTAAATCAACGGATATATATTTTTTAAACTAAATAAATTACCCAGTATGAACTATTTTATAGCCCTTATTAGAATCATTAGGTCCTTAAAGTTGTAAAATGCACTAAAAGCCGAATCTAGATTTATTTTCTGTCTCCTTTCATTCTACTGAGCCGAGAGTGGGAGCTCCGGGGGCGGGGCTTAAGGGGCGCATGCTCTGTGAGTGCACATACGGGGTGTTTCTAAATGTAGAGGAGGCTTGCTTGGTAGCACATGTACCTCCAAGTGAGTTCCTTAAGAAGCGAGGCAAGAATACCTCCTAGCCTCGGAAACGAGGAATGGAACAGGCTAGTGTGTAGGTGTGCGTCATATGAGAGGCCCCGCCATACATTTTCCGCCAAAGATTTGGGAAATTGGTCCGTGCGCAAAGCATTGTGGGGATTTTAAGACTGCGGAGTCTACACGTGCAGCCTCGAAATTTCCCGCAATGAAGTACGGCGGCCTCGGTAGAATTGCAAGTATCAGTCCTTCAGCAGCACTCAATGACGTAGTATCCTTGAAATGGTGGCTCTGGAGCAGCTTTCCTCAACATTGAGGGTGTTTCTCAATGTCGAGTACGCTTGCTTGGTAGCACACGTCTTCCGAATCACTTGCTTCAGAAGCGAGGCAAGAATACTTCCCGGCATTCGGAAAACGAAGAGTGGAACAGGCGAGCAAGTGTGCAGGTGTGCGTCATATGAGAGGCCCCGCCTTACATTTTCCACCCCAGATTTGGGGAAATTGGTCCGTGCACAAAGCATTGTGGGGATTTTAAGACCGGAGTCTACACATGTGCAGCCGCGTAAGTACGCTGGGCTCGGTAGAATTCCAAGTATGCTGGACATTGGAACAGTCCTTCGGCGGGACTCGAAGACGTAGTTTGCTAGAAATAGTGGCTCTGGAGCAGCTTTACTCGACATTGAGAAACACCCACAGAAACACCCACGGGTTCTTCTGCTCTGACAGCCAGGCATGATGGGTAATCTGTGACGTTTCGCTGTCTCAAAAGTTGGGCCAATTGGTCCTCATGCGCCAATGAGCAGCTCTCATAGGACAGAACGAGACCCCGCCACCGACGCTGTATCCAGTTCTTATTATACATCCATGGGGCAGACGCAACATCTTGCTAGAAACAGCGTCTCAAGGCTTCTTAACATTTAACAACCTATTAATGATGCATACCCACTTAACGGGAAGAAACTCAGCTAACAGACGATATTAACCATTTGACCTACACGGAACAGAAGTCCAACACCAAGAGTCTAAATCAACACTTAGCAAAAAGGGCTAACGGCTACTTTAGCACATAACTGGCAAAAGCGATCTTTTCTACGTCATTTTATCTGCACAAACAACATATCACATGAAAGCTGAGATTCCACAGATTCCATTGGTATAAGTCTCATCACTATACGACGACAACTCACTGAACTAGCAGCCAGGAAAGAGCAAGAAAACAACTTCACTTTATGTAGCCATGATGATAATTATGTCTTACCTTTGCTGTTTTGTGATCAAAAGTTGTGTTCAAGGGCATAACAACGGTTAATCCAATGTCTCTGTGTAACTTTAAAATGATTACTGATAATCCATCATTACAATTATAAAAAATAAACGGATTATAATTCCGGTTAAGGAGGTGCGCACGGAGCGTCTCGTTTTAACTGAATAATGGTCATGTTTACATGGATTTATGAACTGCCCCTAATTACCGCCCCCCTTCCAGAGAAACACTGTACACACTCATACCTGCTTGGTATGACATTGAAAAAGTTACATTAAATAATAAACACAAATAAATTACAATAAAATGACTGTTGTTTAATCTTCACATCTTGTAATCATGTCTATAATTTTGAGCACCAAATTATTGAAAGGTATCGATAAGAGTATAGAAAAATACCTGTATCGATAAGCAGTATCTGTATCGATAAAATCCTAACGATACCCATCCCTAACGATCACTGAAGAGAATATGTTCAAGATCCTCTAGTCTAACGTACATTTGATCAGGGATTAAACTTTGTTTTTATTTTACCACAAAGAGTGCTTCAGTCCAAATGTATTAAAGTCTGATTTGATGGTAATACTCATAATATCTGTTCTCCGTCACAAATGTAGTTTTGTAGTAATGAAGTAGGTCATTGTTTTTGTAATTATCTTAACCTAGGTATATGCATATGTGTCTGTTGTGTTTTTTGGTTTGTATTAGTGTGTTTTTAATTGTGCACATGAGCTCTAATTGAGCTCATGTGTTTAAATCGGCTCATGTGTATTTGTCAGTGCTTATGCACATGGCCTTTTCATGTTAACTAATGTGCTCTTAAAAATAAAAAATACAATAATACTTATCCCTGCAGCATAGAGGGAGATGTTACCTGGTGTCTACAGTGCTGCCTGCTGCAGCCTCTCCTGCAGGGGGCGCTGCTGCTGCTGCTCCTGCTGCTGCTGCCTGGACTCCTTTATCTGCAGCCTCGCTGGATTCAGCAGGTAACTACACAGTAAAAGTACTCCACATAATTAGCTGTTGCATTGAGTATGCTTTGAAGGATTCCCTAGAACATTTCTTATTTACATCTTGTGTTATTCAGACATGCAGACAGTTCTTATCCAGGGTTGAAATACAGTATCTGACAGATTTCTGCCACCACACACATTCAGTGTCGGAGAACTGATTCAGCTTGTGCTGCTTACAGCATTAACACAAAGATGCACCTTTTCCAGAAGGCGTGGCTGTTCATCTGGGATAATGAACAGAGCACTCTGTATCCTGTGTTTATCCCCAGGAGAGGAAATAATGGTGTTGATTCTTTTCAAGTTGTCATTTTTAAGAATGGTAATCACCACAGACTAAATCACGTACTGTATATCCATTGTATAAGAGAGGCAGAAACCTTAAAGACAGATATCTCAAAAGCTGCATAAATGAAACAAATCTACCTGAATGAATGAATTACAGGGGAGTAGAGAAACACTATATGAACTAACTCAATCCTGCTGTCAGACATGGAAACAGGAGCGGGTGCATGTGAGTAACACCAGGATCACAGAACGTGCTTGGAGAACACTGACTTCAGGATATATGCCACTTACCTTCACAGAACACGTTTTGATATAACACTGTACCTACCTACCTACGGGCCCTCTTGGACCTGAGCGGATCCAACTTAGTGTCTTTGATTCCTATTTTTCTCTGAAAATCTGTACAATTCCTGCTTCCTCATGACTTTCACTCGTTGAGGCCTGACCATGTTCGATAATCCAAAATGCACTTTTTAATTGACTTTACAGTATGCGTAGATATACAATTGGAAAAGGAGCAATGCAGCACAATAAGTAATTCACCTGGCAACTGACTGAAAGTATTTAACGCCTACATATCCTCACTGTGGGGGACTGCAGACAGATCCATCCACGCACAAGGCTGGAGTAATGTGATCCTGGTGTGAGAGTTTACAGTGTCACTACCTACTAGCATGCACTACGGCACAGAGCATGCACTACGGCACAGAGCATGCACTACGGCACAGAGCATGCACTACAGTACACACGATGCTCATGCAGCAATAGAGAGCAGTTAGAAGAGCTACAGCACACACACACACACACACACACACACACACACACACACACACACACACACACACACACACACACACACACACACACACACACACACACACACACACACACACACACACACACACACACACACACACACACACACACACACACACGCACACACACACACACGCACACACGCACACACGAGCTCATTACTGACCTGAGAGTGATAGATGTAGGAGGAGCGAGGGCTACGTATAAAATCCAAAATAAAGGCAGCGTCCTGCCAGCACAGGAAGAACGGAACCCAGAATCAAACCCAGCATGAACAGAGCGGGGGGGGGGGGGGGGGGGGGGGGGGGGGTGCAGATGGAATGAGAGAAACCAGAGCAGAGCCCCCAAACCAAAGCACCAGCAAAGAAGAACCTTTGAAACCAGAAAGCTGCTGCAGACGGGTCAGCGGAGCTGAAACAACGTGTTCTGATGCTCACCTTGCGGGGGCTGTCTACATAGGTGGGGGCTGTGGTAACACCTGAGGGGTCACCGACAGCTGAGGTGGGCTTTGCCTGCTGCTCCTCCAGAGTCCTGACAGGAAGCAGAGGGAATGTGGTTATTTTCAAGCTCCAACAGAAACATTCGTGATGTCACCTGCTCTGCCGAGTCTTCAGGGCCCAAGAGTTCAACACTTTTAATCTCAATCAGATCCGATCAGATTTTGAAATCCCATTTTTTGTGATCCAGGGACAAATCGGACAAATGTTGTCCCTGGAGTTCAAAGCAATTCAGAATAGGATCACCCTGATCCAGATTACGATTTTTCAAGATGACTAGATCCTGAATATCAGTGCTTTAATCCTACCGAGCGCCATCTAGTGGATATAAAAAATAATACAAGGAAGACAAAAGACCACATTGCAGAGACATCTATTGTCCGCAATTACTTTTGAAAGGTGATGACAGATGATGGACTTTTTTTTTGTTGAAGATATTTTTACTTTAATCTAAATTACATTTATGATTGACAATATTTGCTGTGATACTTTTATGAGCATAAACATTTATGTCATCGACATTTGGTGGAAAACAAAACAGGCCACAAACGTGAGCAAAAATGGAAAAAATACAATGTATTTCCCATGAAGGCTAAAAATGGTGTATTATTTCAGTTAACAAACTTTGCCACTTTTAAATTGAAACATATTTTAAAATAAATTGTACAGTACATTTTGCTCTGGTAATCCACTGGAAATCCACCCCTCTGGTGGGATCAGGATAATCCAGTTTTTTGGGATTAAACTGATCCCAATCCTGTGTTGTCGGTTTGAACTACCTGTTTTGAAGATTTGATCCAGATTAAAGCTTGGATTGGATTTCCTGATCTGATCTGATATCAAAGTGATCCTAATCCTGTTTTTTGGTTTTGAACTCCCCAAAATCCAAATCTGATCCGACCAGATAGGGATTAAAAGTGTTGAACTCCTGGGCCAGAGCATGGGTCGAGTAATCCCGGAACTGCACTTCGCTCTGCATCGGCCAATCAGCTTGCTGCTCCCTCACTGCGAGTGGGACCCAGGTACACCTCAACAAAAACACGCCTGTTTGCTATCCTGGCCCCAAGTTTGTGGAATGAGCTCCCCATTGATATCAGGACAGAAGAGAGTTTACACATCTTCCGCCGCAGACCAAAAACCATCTGTTTCAACGGCATCTAAACAAAATATAAAAATAAAAAACTTCGGTACGCAGCACTAACAAAAGATTTGGCTTGAAGTGAAGCGAATGCAGTAATAAAAGCGTCAGCTAAATGAAAAGTTTCCTCTGAAGGCGATATCAGTGGATTACATGGAAATACAACTTGTTTCATTGTTTAATATTATTCCAAAACTGAAATCAGTGCGTCAACGATCACTTTCTTGAGAGGTCACATCTGCCTCTTTTACTCTTTAACTAAAGTCTGATTTAAGTGTTGATTATATTTCACATTATTAATCCAAATATGTAGAGTAACTGAAGGTATTAAATACATGTGAGGTTTCTCCCATTTGTTCCCCTTTAAACTGTGGAGTTTTCTCTGGAAGTGTTTCCTTGTACGATGTGAGGGTCTAAGGACAGAGGGTCTAAGGACAGAGGGTCTAAGGACAGAGGGTCTAAGGACAGAGGGTGTCGTTTTTCTCATACTGATATTCTGAACAATCTGAGCTGTTGTATTTGCTGTAAAGTGTCTCTACTGTAGGCTATTTTTATTTTATGTACAGCACTTTGGCTCCACCAAAAATCGTTTGTAAATGTGCTATATAAATAAAACTTGATTTGATTTGATGTAGTGGAGTAAAAGTACACCATTTACCTCTGAATTGTAGTAGGGTAGAAGTACAAAGTAGCAGGAAATGTACAATTCTATCAAAATTGTACTTAAGTAAATGTACTTAGTCACTTTACACCACTGGTGAATGAAACAAGAGAAACGAACCCTTTACAAACCCAACCTTGAAAGCTTCATGAAGCTTGCTCTCATCATCATCATCATCATCATCATCATCATCATCATCATCATCATCATCATCATCATCATCATCATCATCATCATCATCATCATCATCATCATCAACACGCTGGTCTGGCAGGAGACACTCACTTCTGGTTCTGCTCCATCTCCAGTAAGGCTGATAAGGCTGAAGTGCCTTTCTTCCCCTGTGGGGGCACCAGAGGCTCAGGGGGGTACGCTGGGAGAGGACTGGTGACCTGCAGGCCTTTCATTGAGGTGCCCTTCTGCTGGGAGGAAAGGAACAGAGGGAGAGTCCTCTTAAGCGAAAGATGCTGGAATTCAAATGTTAAGAGATGCCCCATGTTCAGCGGTATTATTGTCCTAGATCAATGCATATTTTTTAAGCCAATACTTCATTTGATCATTTGAAGACTTCATTTGCGTTCGATTGGAAACTTCAGCAGGGACACATTTGAAACATGTCCCAGGGCTGTCTGCAAATGTCTGCAGGCTTCTGCGAGGTGATTTGATACAAGAGGCACATTCAATGATATAGTGCTGAAACGTATACATATCTTAGCTATTTTTACATTTCAAAATCATTTTTATAACAGAAAAATGTCAGAAGAGAGCCAAAAAACACCATTTTCTAAATGACTTCTTTTGGCTGACCAACTGCTCAGTTTACTGCGTCATAAAACCGCCTGCACCATTGAATGATTAGTATTCTTTTAAATGACAATTCAATGATATTAAAATGGGTGTTTAATCGACTAATTGTTTCCTAACTAAGCTGAACTGTAGCAGGGAGTGAGGGGACGACAACACAGTGGTGCCAGCACGGCCAATAGCCCGGACATTCAAGTAGTTGAAGTAGCCTCTGGAGCAGGGGTCACCGACCTTTTCTAGGATGAGAGCTACTTTCAAAGACAAAACAAGTCGTGAGCTACTTTTACTCCTCTTTTTGTTGTTTTTTGCAGTGTATATATTTAGCACATTTTAACATTATATGCTGACCTTTAACCTGTGTGTGCTGTTTGGGTCTGTGGGACCCGTTTGCAGTGTTTACTAAAAGAAAATGTATGCAATTAAATAATTTTAAACGGCTTTATTTGGGGGTGGCCCTCACCTCCTTTTTTTTTATAAATGTTGAAGTTAATGCATCAATCTGGTGCACTTCGAGCACACACATACATGTATGGATCCAGCTCTCAACACTCGATGAAAGGGAGCTGTATACTTTTCAATAATCCAAACATCTTTAGAATATGATCACAACCAATAACAAATCATTTAAACTTGTTTATTCTTATCTTATGTTAGAATTCTTTCTTTTTATTTATGTATATTTTACTAATCACTCTCCTTTTAAACTGTTTTACACTAGTACACATTGGAATGATTTCTTACTTTATCTATATTAAATAGATAAAGGTTCTCTCTCTCTCTCTCAGAGGCTGTGTGCTCCTCCGTGGCGATGACAGCTTGCGTTAAAAAATAAATAAATAAACATTTGTAAAGTGGGGGGGACACAAACGGGATTTCGAAAAGTGCGGGGGACATGTCCCCCCCCCCCTGTCCCCAGTGGAGATTACGCCGTGTGTGTGCGTCAAGTGGAATAAATATATAAGCAAGTTACAACACACAGAGAAAGCTCTGCCCCTCATGTGCTGTATCTGGCATGATAGGCTGTTCAATGGGGCCGATGTGCAGATGCTGCCAGAAGGGAAACCAGCGGGGAGGTGCACATTGCTTTTCTTCCCGACTGCAACGCTGGTCCCGCAAATCAAGCAAGAACGTGATTGGTCGATATTCATTGTGGGGTGGGGGGAGGAGGGGTGTTAGATAGATATAGAGTTGTAGTAAGTAGATAGAGTTCGCTATGATTTAGGTTTCCTTTATGCATAGGGTAGATTCTTTTAATTACATTTCCTTTTTTGTTTTGTGTATTTTATACATTTTGGATTTGCTTGGCGAGCTATTTTTAGAACATGCACCGTGTTGGCTACCTCTGCTCTAAAGCTTTTATAAAACAACAATAAATAAAATGCAATAAAAAAACGAGACCTGGGAGAAAAAGTATCAATGACATTAAGTACAATTTGACTTTAGACTTTTGACTAAATGCATTTAAAGTAGATACAAAGCAAAGTGTGAGGGGATGAGTTTGATGGAACATGCTGTCAGAGGGAGGCTCACCCTGATGATCCTGTCGGAGCGGTGTCTCCTCCGGATGCGGTTGAGACCCTCCAGGAAGCGGATGAAGCCGTCCAGCAGGACCCAGTCCCCGTTGCCTCCATTCCCAGAAGCTGCCCCCTCCCCATACACATCCCAGTGACCCTCCCCATCCGCCACCCGCCTCGCTCCCCCTGCCGGCAGCAGGAGGAAGCGAGTCCTCCAGAACTTCAGGGAGTCGATCAGACTGTGGAGGCAGGAGAGAAGCACAGTGACGAAGAGCACAAGGCTGCACCCTTTGCAGAACAGTGGGATTCTTTTTCTATCAGCAGATATACAAAAATGGTTATTATGGAGTAATATTTTTGGATTCATTTTAAACAAAGAAATTTTTCGGAAAACATATTAAAAGAAAAAAACAAAAGAAAATTGATACAGGGGTTTATATAGTGTTATTTTGATAATGAAACCAATACACCTGTCGTGTCCGGTTCATATCTGACCATTTACCTACTTTCATATTGTGTTTTACATTTGATTGCTTCAAGGCCTTATGATATCCTCCACAGCAGTGTTTCTCAAACCTTTTCATACCAAGGACACTTAACCAATAGAAAAACACTCGCGGACCACCTAACTCCACAAATATAAAAAACCACATCGTTTTTCTAGAACAGATTACAAATCGCCTGATAATGGTACAAACAAGTGGCAACATGTGTGATGAAGGTGTTGCGCTGGGCTATATCATGCAATCGAAAGTGAAACTTAAGCTCGCTCCATTGCGGAGATATTCCCGCGAGGGTGCGGAAAACTTAAATATATTTATTTATTTCAAATATGAAATGTTACCAATATACTCACGGACCACTAGGGGGCGCTCACGGACTACCAGTGGTCCGCGGACCACACTTTGAGAAGCACTGCTCCACAGTAGGCATTGGAACATATACAATTACTGATCAACACTTTCATTGAACTTTGAGTGGGTTAGTCAACTTTGTAACACTTATGGGAGGCTGTGGCTCAGTGGGTAGTGCTGGACTTTCGAATCAGGGGATAGCAAGTTTGAGTCCCACTGCAGTCAGCATGTCGTTGTGTCCCTGAGACACTTCACCCCACATTGCTCCTGTGGGGATTGTCCACAGTGCTGAATGTATGCAAGTTGCTTTGGATAAAAGCGTCTAACAATGGCATGTAATGTCATGGTGTTCCCGGTCATAGGAAATGAATGGCAACCCTGTGGTTTTTGGAATACATTTTCAGTGTCTATTCTTTGGATATTCAATGTAGGTAATCAGATACACCAGTAGTCTGACACTGTTTACAAAGGGTGATGATTCATGGTTTTTTGGGAACAGCAAAGTAAGGGAGGAGAAAAGAGCATGACAGGAGGTTTAAAATATACATTAAAAACTAATAATAAGACATAATTATAACATTTCCATTAACATTAAGCTGTAAAAAAGAAACACATGCTGTGTCAGTGTTTGTGTGCACCTGAAGTCCTCAGAGCCTGCGGAGCAGATGTACTGATCCAGGTAGTTCCACTTGTACTCCTCCAGCCTCTCATGGCCAAACTCCACCCAGCAGGACCCAAACTGAGCATCAGAGTGTGGAGGACACAGACTGTAGCTGTACTGAATCAGTGCAGACTCGTACGGGTACCTAACACACACACACACACACACACACACACACACACACACACACACACACACACACACACACACACACACACACACACACACACACACACACACACACACACACACACACACACACACACACACACACACACACACACACACACACACACACACACACACACACACACACACACACACACACACACACACACACACACACACACACACACACACACACACACACACTTTTACATTGTTGTCTTTTGTATTATATATTGATAGTAGTCAGATGACAGGGGATAGAGATGAGGGATGACATGCAGGGAAAAACACTTAAAGGTCCCGTGTCATGGCCATTTCTACTGATCATAATTCCATTGTTGAGTCGACTAGAATAGATTCACATTGTTCAATGTTCCAAACTCCCATTGGTTTCTCACAGCATCTCTGTACAGTCTGTGTATTCACTCTCTGTCCTACACGCCTTGTTGGAGCTCCTGCCCCCCCCCCCCCCCTCCCTACCTACCTACCTCCCTGTGAGCCCACTGGTCTCTGATTGGTCAGCTCGCCCACTCTGTTCTGATGAGTCCACCACCGTTACAGCGGAACATCAGCGATTATGTGTTACCATGGCGTTAGCAACCAGAAAATGACACCAGTAATGACAAACAGACGAGAATGCTGCGTGGGGTCTGGGTGCCGTGTTGGCGGGACGTTGCGCGGCTCGCTGCTGCGAGGAGCGGACAGTGTGAGCTGGGTTCATTTCCTGCTTGCTGCGTGGGGAGACAGCGCGAATGGGAAGGGGGGGGGGGGGGTGCTGAGGGGGCAGCACCCCCATCTGCGAGGCTCTACTAGCACCGGAAGACATTTCCTCCCTCACACACACAGTAGACTGAGGTTGAGGCAGCTAAATTACAGAAGCAGCTTTCCCTCAGTGTTGAACAGTGGCGAGCCGTCAGGGCCCTCTAGGCCCTCTCTGGGCTTAAGATATTCAAAATAAAAATAAAATTGAAAACATTAAAAAAATAACATCTCTTTAGTTATATTTTCCATTAGTTTTACCAAAAATAATTTGATTTAATTGTATTTAAAATAACATAAATCCTATGAATCTGCCTTTTCAGTTTCTGTTTGAATGTGAAGGGTTAAATGAAAGAACCTCGCCTGGCCCTTTCTGCGAGTTACGACCCGTCCACACAGCGGCGTGCGTTTAAGCTTGGCGGTGGGCGTGTCTGAAGCTTGGGGAGTTCTCGCGAGCAACGCAACCAACAACCAATCACATGAATCTCCCGCCCCCCAAACAGGCGAAAACCTACCAGTTTCCCCCACTGTCTCTGCCACCTCCCTCCATGCCTGGCTCCTCCGGTTTGTATCCCGGTAGGTGAAGAGGGACTGACCGTACAAGACCGGGTGATTCCCTACCGCTATAATTAATTTCTCCTCCATTTTTTGGAATATGAGGAAATGACCTGCGGTGTGTCTCTCCCAGCATACACGCGGTTTGATTGGCTAGCGCTTGTACTGGCAGATTTGCATAAACAGGATTTGATTGGCTGACGCTTCCACCGAAGCTTCAAAAGTTGAACATTTCTCAACTTTTGCAGCGAGCCACGCCAGCAACGCTCCGCTTCCCACAATGCAGTTCGGCGAAAAGTGGCGTCACCCCATTCCAAGTGAATGGTGAAGCTTTCAACACAGTGGCAAAAGTTGAGAAATGTTCAACTTTTGAAGCCTCTGCTGAAGCGTCAGCCAATCGAATCATATGCCAGTATGCCAATCAAACCAGTATGCCAATCAAACCGCTGCTTGTGTGTCAGGGGCGGGAGATTCATGTGATTGGTTGTTGGTCGAGTTTCAGACACGCCCACCGGCAAGCTTCAACGCACGCCGCTGTGTGGACCAAACCATACTGTCCTGCTGTGAAGTCACAGAGGGCCAGCTATAGTAACTCAGAGAGAGTAATGTCAAATGACAGTACAATTGACCAATCATATCGTCCCTCTAAATGGGCGGGCTTTATTTTCGAGGACTTTATGACAAGTTCCGCCCGCTGTGAGGTCTATGCAAGTGGTGCAGTGACGCGTCCTAAAACCCGGAAGTAAGCTTCGCTCGGATTCCCTCCACAGAAAGCAACAGGATTTCTCCAGAGGATTTTGGAATAAATCGATAGCTCGATAAGGTCTGTGGAACGAACCTGTTAGATAAATGCACGTTTTGTTCAGACGGATAATATCCACATGTCTACCCTACTTTTATTATTTTCGAATCATAAATCTAAACGATAGATTTATGATCGATAGATTTATGATCAATAGATTTATGATTAGCATAAGTTCGTTCATGATGGCTCACTTCAGTGATAGTGATGACACCGTTGCGAAATTATTAACCGAGTCATTTTCAAGATTGAGTTCCAATGATAAACTGGAGTGGCAAAGGATCAGCTGCATGACCCACAAGTGCTTCATCCAGAAGGACAGGAGGATGGACTTTGTGTTTCAGTGATTATCATCAAAGGTAGGCCTAAGTCATGTTCAATGCGGGCCGCCGTGCCGACTTCATTCATGTGTAATTGCTACTTGGCTGTGGGAGCCCTGTCATGATAGGTGTTTATATAAATGGTGTTGTTTTGTGTGGTGGAGGGTCGCTGTCATTGATGCGTTTTGCACCCCGGGCCTCGGGGGGTCAGAGGGCCTAGGTATAAAAGTCACGGCTCGCCACTGGTGTTGAAGTTCTGCATTGTGAGTGGAGATGACGAAACGTATTCTCGCAAAAATAAGTTGTGGAGAAACTGCAAAAAGAAATGTCCTGTAATGCTGTGCAGTTTTAGAGACAAGATAATAGTCCATTTTCCATGAAAAAGGTTACAACATTTTTAATATACTCTCTGCTATAATTTATAATAATAATGTTTTTACAGAGAGACATTTTGAATTGGCTAAAACAGGAATCCGCGGGTCTGACTTAAAAACTAAAACTGTTAAAAATGAAGGCTTCATCTCTTCTTTAAATTCTCTCCACTTTAAATCCTTTTCACTTTTTTAAAAGACAACTTAATTGTTTTACTGTGAGTGTTGTGTTTTCATACAGGATGGGACACGTGAGTGGAGATACTTATTCTCTATTTGAGAGGTTCCACATGGGAACATAATGCAGCCTTGCAGAGTTCTTTGGGGTTGGGGGTACTCACTTGGGCAGGTAGCGAGTGACAGTGATGATCTTGTCTTTGAGGCAAACTTTATGGAAGGTCCGACCCATACTGAGCCAGTACACCGTCTCCTCCACCTCGGCCCGCCGCAGAGACACCAGACCTAAATCCAGAGGAGGACGAGGACACACAACCAGGAAATGAATGCCACATGAGACAGTTTGTGGCATTAATGTTCTACAACATGAACTCTATACTAACAACTTAGAAGTACCTAATCACAAGCTAAATCTGAAATAATAATAATAAAGTAAGATCACTTTGGTGTGAGAACACGGTAGACAATCTTGACATTTTAAGGATTTGAAATAAATAGATGTAGACAGCAAGTTAAATGAAACATGAGCTCACCCCTGGAGTAGAGCGGGCTGCTGCCCAGCGGGGTGTTGGCGGGCGGCTGCGGCTTCCTGTTGTTGGGCTGCACGATGATCTGGTAGCCCTGCATCAACCTCTGACAGATGAACTCCTCAAACACCTGAACCGCACTCATCACCGGGGCTTCATCTTCACGCCTGGAAACACATCGACACTTGATCATTTGGACAGGAAAACTCATATGACTCGTATTACCTTTTATTCATAATAATAATAATAATATATGGGATTTTTATATGGCTTTCCTAATGCTCAAAGACACTTGAGTTGTTATTAGCTTGGTTGTTTTCAAAGGAACATAATTGATGATTCTGCCTAGCAGGTAAAACATTTATTTTTATAGATGCACTAACCCTAGTTAATCATGTGAACTTTATGAAAGCTAATGCTGTATTTTCTTCTTTATACCAGTGTTTTCCCCAATGATTTTATTGATCCTCAATCCTAGCGTCCTATAACGATTGATCAAAGTGTAATTTCTGTCATTTTCAACTTGGACCCTATTTTCCCATTTATTTTCATCTAAGTGACTAATGGAGCTGTAGCTGCTGAACGGGCTGAACTGATATCCAATGAGGCAATAGTATGTATGTCCACTAAATGTGCACATTATTGCCTCCAACAGGCTCAGAATTGATATTAAGTACCCGACAACATTAGGGAAATGCAATCATCAGATCCTCCTTCACTCTCTCCAAGAACTTGGAGTTTCAGGCTCTGCACTTTCCCTCCTCACCTCATACCTCAAAGACCGTACCTACAGGGTAACTTGGAGAGGGTCCGAGTCCGACCCTTGTCAATTAACTACAGGGGTCCCTCAGGGCTCTGTTCTTGGTCCCCTCCTCTTCTCCCTGTACACAAACTCGCTCGGATCTGTCATTAGCCCGCATGGTTTTTCATACCACTGCTACCACTGCTACACCCAATGAGTCCTGCCCTTCCCCCGCTCAGAGACCCAGGTCGTCGCTCGCATCTCTGCTCGTCCAGCTGACATCTCTCAGTGGATGTCTGATCATCACCTCAAGCTCAACCTTGACAAGACTGAACTGCTTTTCCTTCCGGGAAAAGATTGTCCCACTCTTGACCTGACGATCAACATCGGCCCCTCTGTTGTTTCCCCGACTCAGACTGCAAGGACTCTGGGTGTGACCCTAGATAACAACCTGTCCTTCACTGCAAACATCGCTGCTACAACCCGCTGCTGCAGATACACGCTCTACAACATCAGGAGGATACGCCCACAGCTGACCCAGAAATCGACGCAGGTTCTGGTCCAGGCTCTCGTCACCTCACGCCTAGACTACTGCAACTCCCTCCTGGCTGGTCTACCTGCATGTGCCATCCGACCTCTGCAGCTCATCCAGAATGCAGCGGCTCGTCTGGTCTTCAACCTTCCTGAATGTTCCCACACCACTCCGCTCCTCCGCTCACTTCACTGGCTTCCGGTAACTGCTAGAATCCACTTCAAGACACTGGTACTTGCGTACCATGCTGCGAATGGATCTGGCCCTTCCTACATCCAGGACATGGTTAAACCGTACACCCCAGCACGTGCACTACGCTCTGCATCAACCAAACGGCTCGCTGCACCATCGCTGCGAAGGGGGACCCAAGTTCCCATCAGCAGGAACACGTGGGTTTGCTATCCTGGCTCCAAGATGGTGGAATGAGCTCCCCATTGAAATCAGGACAGCAGAAAGCTCACACACCTTCCGGAGGAGACTGAAACTCATCTCTTTCGACTCCACCTCGAGCGATAGAACTACTAACAAAGCACTTATATACTAATAAAGGGCTGGCTTATCTAAAGCCAGTTGAGTAGCACTTGAAATGTTTTTGCTCTATGAAGCCTGATGTACTTATGTGATTCTGTTTTCTTCAAGTTTGTATCTTCTTGGTCGAACGCACTTATTGTAAGTCGCTTTGGATAAAAGCGTCAGCTAAATGCAATGTAATGTAAGGGATCCTGCAGAGAAATAATACATGTTTTTTGTACCTTTAACATGATCCTTTCTGGGTGACATTGTGTCTAAAAAGGCTCTTGCAAGGAGATGTTTTGAAATGTAGCGACTGCTAACTTGTTAGAGGGGTAAAACGATGGAAACATATATTTGAGAGAGTGCTGGTGTTGCCAGAGTTTGTTTTCCATGAGTAGAGAAAAGATTTCCAAGAACATGGCTTAACATAATGCCTATGTCAATTTCGTGATTAGTCACTTAAAGGCCCGAACACACCAAGCTGACACCAAAGAACTGACACAGACGGACCCCCAACTGTTGTGTCGCCTCGCGTCTCTGCGTCTTTGCCACACCGCAAAGACTTCAGCCGACGGCCAAGAAGCACGTACGAACTGCGCATGCGTGAGTGGCAATAACTCTCCTTACCAGCAGGCGGCGGTAGTGTGTATTCGTCATTCAAAAGAGGCAACAACCGGAAGACAGACTGCGTGATAGCCGAGGCAAGAAGAACAGACTGCGTGATATAAATAAACAACAAATAGCGTGTACGTTCCATTTTCACTCTACAGCGAGAAGCTCATGGGGCTTTCCCGAACCTGTGTTGAGAGCTGGAGTTAAAGGGGACCTATCATGCAAAATGCACTTTTGTACGTCTTTTACACATGAATACGTGTCCCCGGTGTGTCAGAGAACTCACCAAGTGTCAGAAAACACAACCCTCTCTCTTTTCCTCCATACCTAAATCTCTAAAAACGGGGCTGCAACGGATCTGATACAGACTGATACAGATTTGAAAATAGTCTGACATCAGTGACGAGGAGCTCCGCCTATATGGCCAACTCTCCACCTATCAGGGGAATGAGAGGTTGCCGTGGCATGGTAACAGCATGGTAACATGACGCTCGTGCCTCGCCCCCCTCCTTTGCAGGGGGCGTGTTCAGCTGCAGCGCATGCAAAGACAGGGTAGAGGAGAGCAAAGAGAGCGAAATGAGGCATGGCTAAAATACATGATCTGTTTGGTATTTTGAAAAAAAAAACGTATAAATATACCTTATATAGGTATGGCCCTACAATATATTATTCAAATATAGCATGGTAGGTCCACTTTAAATGAAATCTCAGATTTGCCTTCTTAATAGTTTGTTTGGGTCCCTCACTTCCGTTTCGCTTCTCCTGCACTGATTTGCTAGCTGAACAGCCAATCAGAGTGATTTATTTTGCCAACAGCCTTTGGACGACTGCAACATGTCGAATCGGTGGGTTTTCGGCCGAAAAGGTGTTGGCACGGCTGAAAAGACACGACGGTGCGGGACACACCAATCTGAGTAGGGCGTGTCGACGCTCATCGTCGGCCTGATGTGTCCGGGCCTTAGACACGAGAACATGGGGAAATAGGGTCCATATTGAAAATTAGAATACTTTTTGTTTTATTTTTCCTGAAATGTGAAGGTGCCATAAGAAGTGCCAGTAGTCTAAAAAATGTTATACTTTTGTATACATTTATACAAATATATATGATTTTTTTTGTTGTTGATGGTTTCGAAAGAGCGACAGGTGATGACATGCAGAAACGTTCCACAGGCCGCAATCGAACCTGAGTCCACTGGCTCTTTTCAGAATACTTTTAGTAGAAAAATCAACCATGAAAATAAAAATATAAAATGTAGTAGAACCAAAAGGGATTTGAAAAGTAAAATGTCCTCCATACCATTCAATGAAATGACAGCATTGTGACAGTGAATGTATGACCAGCTCACGAGTGTCTCAGACTTATACACAGAGCTGTTCTCCGCAGACAGGAGCCTCCTACCTCTCCAGGTCGCTGTGGGGCAGCAGGTCGTAGCAGCCCTCCGTGTAGTCGTTCTGCAGCGCCTGCCGGTCTGGGAAGTAGTCCGTGGTGAGGGGGAGGCAGGCCGGGGTGGTCAGAGACTTCCAGTCCACCCCCACTGTGCAGCAGAAGCTGGGCACTGTCGGGGGTGCAGACAGCAGCAGGGCTTCAGGGGCACCCACACACACACACACAAAACATCCCCACAGCAAAGACAAGTGCATGTACCCAGAGTGGAGAGGTACATGTGTGGGGGGGGGCGGGAAAGGATATAGGGAGGAAGGGGAAGCACAGGGGTGTTATAAATAAAGACCGGAGGGGATAGGATGAAGATGTGAAGGTGGAAACAAAAGAGTGAAGACAAACAAAGAAGAGAGTAGAAGAGAGGGGCAGAAAAAACAGAACGTGTTACTTTACTGGTGATTCCTGAGCAGCCTGGAGGAGAGGTGCAGTGATCAGACATGCAGATTGTAGCCCGGTGACGGTCTGAGATCAACATCACTCACAAGCAAGTGAAAATGTGTGCAAGAGCCGTCTATGTATATTGTTGGAACGTCATATTTCTTGTTGAGTTTTGTCCTGTAGTATTTTTTTGAAACTAGGTGGCAAGGATTAGATGCACAGGGATGTGTACTTGGGGAGTAGGCAGAGGGAACGCCCTGATTAACCTCAAACTATACTGGATATGCATACTGGACATTCTGCCATGTGTCCGTGTACCATCCCTGCAAGGGCAACCAGGAAAGGACATTGGGATGTGTACAAATGTGTTAGAACTGAGTGCGTCCCCTCTACATATCAACAATGCCCCTATGTATACCTACCTGTGCATCTAACCACCACTACAGCAGGATATAAGCTAACAAGACAATATGACATGCTAACAGTTCACATAAATGTCTCCCACAATGTGTCAAGATCTCAGGAAAGGTGTAACCTGTATAGTGAATTGAAGAAGAGAATCACATCATGCAGACGTACAGCTGGCGAGCCAGCTCCTAAACATGGTGTGCAAGACAGACCTTTTTAACAGAAGGTCCAACTGACAATCAATGAAGAGAAAGTGCCATGCAGGAGCGATATGTGCACACCAGGCCTGTGAGTGCACACAGATCACAGGGAGGGGTGATGCTCATTCATTAAAGGGGTGTAGACATGGTCATATTCATCATGAGACTTGAGATCAACAGAAGGCCCAGAGAAAGAGGAAGGAAAGAGAAAGAGAGGTGACAGAGGGAGGAGGAGGAGGAGGAGGAGGGGAGGAGGGAGGAGGAGGAGGAGGAGGAGGAGGGGGAGGGGGAGGGGGAGGAGGAGGAGGAGGAGGAGGAGGAGGAGGAGGAGGAGGGGGAGGGGAGGAGGAGGAGGAGGAGGAGGGGGAGGGGAGGGGAGGAGGAGGAGGAGGAGGAGGAGGAGGGGGAGGGGGAGGAGGAGGAGGAGGAGGGAGGGGAGGAGGAGGAGGAGGAGGAGGAGGAGGAGGAGGAGGAGGGGGAGGAGGAGGAGGGGGAGGAGGAGGAGGAGGGGGAGGAGGAGGGGGAGGGGGAGGAGGAGGAGGAGGGGGAACCCGAGCCACATGACCTGTAGTTGTTTATACCTGAGACCCCTGGAGACAGACGCCCACAGAAACCTGCCTGCCACGCCTGAAGGACCCTCACAGGTCAAGGACACCCCCAAAGGTTATCTGCCCTTATCAGTATGCTGATTATGAATCACAACCCGATCCTGAGGTTTCTTTACATACTTAGAATTTATGTTTTTGTTTGCATAGGGACGAGATGGACTCACTTGGATCGGCACCGTTGAGGGAAACGTCTTCAAATGTGGAGCCGCGATTGTTTATGGTTCCTGTACAGAGATCACAATTAAACATATAGAAAGACAGGAACAATATTTTAGAGGGTGCAACCAACAAATAATATATGTATATATAATATAAGTAATCTGACAATTGTTTTCAATTTCAATAAGAATATAGCAGGTTCCCATAGTCCAAAGGAATGTGTAAAAACATTTGTTATGTTGTGCAATATTCTAAACCATAGAGTGTAGTTTTAAACCCAACTTGATTTACTGTCATATACAAGACAGAAGAGCAGCAACTCCTCACGTTTGAGAAGCTGGAACCTGTACGTTTCCTTTATGGCACTTTTGGTTTTCAAAATGGTGGGCAATTATTTATATCCTACCAATTCATTGACTAACTGTTGCAGCTCTTTAAATGACTTCCAGCTGAACATGGCTCAATGCTCATTTGGAAAGGATAAGGTGGAATGATAAGGAACTTATAACCCAGTGCAATAGTGTGTCTCAACATCTACTCAAAAACAAATCCTTGCTACAGGTCTGGTGTTCTTTTATCACTGCACGTAAAGCATGTTGTCTGTGAGCAGACGCATCACCGCTGTTGGTGCTCTCTGGACTCCCGGTGCACTCCTCCATCCCTCCACCGATGTAAAGGCCGTTCTCTCCTGCATGCCTAGAGACTGTCCGCCTAGAATATACAGGGAAATAATAAGCATTCATGTCCCTGTCTGTGACTGCTCCTGGTACAAGGATGGGTTCAAAGCAGAGGACACATTTCACCGTGTGCTGTATGTGTGACAAATAATCAGACTCTTCTTCTTCTTCTTGTGCTTTAAGATGCATTTATTTACAAAAGCAAGTGCTTGTTCCTCGTGGAAGGTGGGGCTAACCTTCCAGTGGCCTCGTGATAGGCCAGCTCCAGCAGCTCAGCGGAGGTGTGGGCGGAGTCTCTCTGCTGACTGCCCTGCAGCTCAGCCATGTTCTGTCTGGTCTGGTGATGGATCTGGATGGCCTCTCCAGAAGGACCTGCAGAACAACACTCACAGTCTGATGTTTGGATACATACCAGCGTTACTGCATTCATTTACTTCTTACTCATCCCAAAGTAATGTGATGCCTTGAGTTAAAGGGGAAGGACGTTTCCAAAAATAAGTTCATTGAAATGATCAGAAATTATATTTTTTAATACACGTGTGTGTGTGTGTGTGTGTGTGTGTGTGTGTGTGTGTGTGTGTGTGTGTGTGTGTGTGTGTGTCTCACCGACAGGGAAGGTGTGCATCCAGCGCCGCCGGTTGGAGGTGAGCTTCATGGGCATCCTGGACGGCGTGAAGGGGTTAATGAGTGCTCTTTGGGGGGTGTACCCTCCGGGGCGGATGTGCAGGGTGGACTCAGCACTTCCCACGGTGAACCTGCCCGGGGCGCTGGAGTCCCGCTGTGAGTCCATCATCTTCTCCAGCAACTCTGGACAACACGGCAGAAAGGGACGATGGAGTGGAGGAACACGTGGAGTGCAGGACAGTGTTGCTGTGTGAGGCACTTGGAACAATAACACTTGTTTAACAGGGAAAGCAGATAAACGTGTTTTTTTCCACCAAAAATATTCAACATCAGTTTACTCTATATTTTGATATTTGATCTGGCCAGCCCTCGCCTCCAGGGGACTCGAGGCGTTAACATCATCTCCTTTGAAGATGACTAAAGACGTCTCTGGTTGACCTTTGCCTTGATCGATTAGTTGATGTTTCTGTGTGACTGGTGACATAAAGGGGTTAGTTGGAAGTCACACAATAACACAAACAAACTTACGAGTCAGTGGTTGATCAGCAATACCCATGTTTAGCAAGTTCAAATGACTGCTTGTGTCAAAGATGTCCTATAAGAGCATGGATGACTATACCAGCTTTAATTGAGCTTTCTAAAAGGCAAGGTAGAGTGATGAAAATATAAGGAATATTATAAAATATACATTCCTTTAAACGAGTGTGGTATGCCTGGCTGCTTCTCCAAGGTGGGAGTCATTTACCACAGATAACACACTGACCCTGGATCAGTACCTCATACCTCCAATCTGTCCCTCTTGGATGTGAATCAGTTACCTCTGGTGCTGGTGTATCCCAGGGAGCTGCTGACCTCGTACTGGACAAGGGGCATGCGGGGGATGAGCAGCATGTTGGACACGGGGCCCAGGCTGTCGTCAGAGGCCAGACTGCGCTGCTCCTCCGGCCCCGCGGAGCGAACAGGAGGCGACACTCCGATGCTCGCACCGACCTCCACCGAGCCCCAGCTCTTCCTCCCACTGGTCCCACTCGCCTCTCTGTCTCGACCCATTCTGGAAGACACAGTCATTGGTCACCAGGGTTGGAGGTCCACAAGGATAACTCTAATAGCATGCCAGTTCCCTGATGCATATTCCCCATACATTAACATGTTGTCACTTCTGATTGACAGTGCTTGGAACCTAGCGGCGTCAGTAGAAGAGTTCCTGAGGTGAAGGTTCTCTCGTGTTATATGGAGGATTGTTCCCAACCCAAAGCCATTTTGATGTATTCATATCAAGATGTAGAGCCAACAGACTAAATAGTACTGGTTTTGTTTTTGGTGTGTTCAATTGAAGAATGCTTTTCAAATTAAAATAAAACTCCACGTCGGGGAAGACTCAAGATGTATAGCATATAACAACACAGTTATTGACTGTCTGATCAGTGTGACGGATGAGCAGATGCCACTGGGCTCTCAACTAAGACACAGCCACGCAGAAACTGCGGCATGTGTACGGCTCCTCATGGGTACTGCCATTTTTGGAAGTCCCGGAGCGGCGTTCTGGTGCCCTCTGTCAGGACTGCACCCCTGTCAGACGAGACATATACCACGTGATGACACGTTAGGCTCGTGTTGTGTTCAAGGACCCTGACCGTGGCCAGGAAAAACTTGCTTGTTTAATTCTTTTGCGGACTAGATTTCTTTAATTCTTTTGCGTGTGTTTATAAATTACCTCGGGGGCCGTACCAAATGGTCTCGCGGGCCGTATATACGGCCCGGGGGCCGGAGGTTCCCCACCCCTGAACTAAAACTAGTTTAGTGTAGTAAGGTACCTGAAGTTGGTGCTCCTCTGAATTCGTGAAGGGCCAGGCAGTCTGAACACCTGAGCATCATGGGCGTCGTAGTCCACCTGAATAGGGAGGCTGTTCTCAGAGTCCTTGGGAGCGCAGAGAGCTGGAAGAGGTTTAGCATCATTAGGTGGATCCAAGGCTCCCTGTTTATAGCAATCCTTCCATCAACTGGAAAGCCATTGCACAAATCAACCTCATTGTGGCACTTGAGGAAAGTCAGGAGATAACCAATGTCAGAGGCAATTATATAATGACAACAATGAATATCTAAATAATCCAGGAGATGCTGAGATATATTTGACAGTGGAGAAACAGGCCACCCCTGGCATTCCAGAGATTAGACAGAGCTCAGAGAGGCAACGGGTTGTAACTTACTGTGTTCCTTGCTGCTCTTGAATTTCTCAGCATGAAGCTACAAGAAATGTAGATTTAATGTCAAAACATGCAAAAAATTACTTTTTCAATTTGTTAAAGTCACTCAACAGTCCGTGATCACCTTGCGTCCGGCCAGTTTGATTCGAGGAGTAAAGGAGCTGCAAGAGTTCTGACTTTTGGAGGTGTAGAAGCTGCAGGTGTGGAAGAAAACGATGCAAGTTATCAGCTTTGCATAGAATGAAAATGTATACTTATTTATCAGTTGAATGTTTAACCTGTGGTTGATCCAGTGAGGAAGGTTGTAGTCGTCTCCAACCCGAGAGTCTCCAGGTGCCGTCCTGTTGTGCAGCTACAGAGAGGAGGAACATCAGAAAGCAACAGGTATAACATCCAATGCAACAGAAACAAAGTCTCTGACTCAATACTGCTCAGGCAGGTGTCCAGTATGAACAGGAGGAATGATGAGAGCAATCAAAGCCTGTTTCACTTCCATGTGTATGAGTTTTGTCAGACAGCTGTTGCCCTATGCTTTAAAGATCTCAACCTTAACATGACTAAAGCCCAATCAATATTCAATCTTGTATTACAACACCTACCATGTATTACATTGATCTACTAACCACTTGTATGCAATATACACGCCATCTGAATGGAGCCAGTGGTGAAATGTAATTAAGTACATATACTCAATTACTGTACTTATGTACAAATCTGAGCTACTTGTACTTTTGAGAAATTGAGTATTTTTGCATAATGCTATTTTACACTTTTACTCCAGTGCATATATTTCGCAACTTTAATCAATAGCTACTTTACAGGTTTTAGGTTTATCAACCCAGCAGTATTTAAAGTAAACCAAATACAATATTTAAGTGATGAACATACTGATGCATCAATAATTATACAACAATTATTTAATATATATTATTGTAAAATTCTGCATGATGAGTACTTTTGGTACTTTAAGAATATTTTGATGCTGATACTTTTATACTTTTCTTTAATACAATATTGGATACAGGAATTTATTTTTAAACCATAGTATTGCTACTTTAACTTTAGTAAATATCTGAGTACTTATTGCTGCTGAACTGGATTGGTGTATTGACAGGTCTTTCTATTATCGCATTATTACCAATGAGGGTGGAGAAGTACCATCTCATTTCAGCAACACTAACTATTCCTCCATCATAACCCTCTTACCTTCATTCGGTCCAGAAACTGCTGACCTGACGTGTGTGTATGACCTAAGCATCTACAGTCTGAGTGTATTACCTTGAATAACGGTACAGCGTGTAATGGCTGCTCGCCCATACACACCAAGTCCACCCCGATACCTAAAGAGGGAGAAATCACCTTGCAATATATGACATTATATTTATCTGACGTGTCTATTCAAAGCAAAGTACCGTGAGGATACAAACCATGTGTTGGGCACGTGAAAGTGTAATCACTCACCATTGTCAATCATACGCTGCTTGGTGAGAATCATAAGCAGACGGTCCACTTCGAACACCCCCACCCCCGGCGTGATGACCACCGACATCTGGCCGGTGCGGTCAAAGTTACGGTTGATGTAGTGCTTGTCAAACACTGCGGAGACATGGTCAGTGTCAGCTTTCTAATCTTTATCAGTTAGTAACAAGTGACAGACGCTGACCTATCTGGATGTATCCTTCCAAAAAGAAGAACTTTTCAAGATGTCCACTTTTGGATACACTTTGGAACTCACGCAGAGAATGAGTACCGTAAGTACTACCTGTTTATTTGATTTAATAAGAGTTTTCTTTGTAACTTCCTGATGGGTCAGGAACTTCTTTAAATTAAATATTCCATGCAAGGCTATGTTCCCCAAAATGTATAGAAGAATTCAGTTACATTATTCTTTATTCACGGAATACAGGCAGACAAGAATATCTGTCTTTCCTGAGGACTCCTAACATGGACCCAAAGGAAGGCATTCATTGGTCCATGGAGGAAGTCTAATAACCAGCCTGAGGCTCAGCCGTGCATCAAACGTTCACATTCAGGGGTTTATATAGTGGTGTGACTAAAAAAATCAATATAATATCATGTTATAACACATATTTTATTATCTTGTAAATTATCCATCTTCTCTTAAAAAGATGCTTATGTACACTTTTCTGCTTTTGTATTACAAATATAATTAATTAATATAATTAATTTCCTTAAAGAGAGACGATATTGAAAGTAGCTTAAGGATATTTTATTGATTTTCTAAAGATAATATAATGATCATGAATCACTTTGACCACATGTCGTGTACATCTGACAACGTGACAGGATGGTCATGTTATATACATTTTCCTATATATCTATAATAAAAGAATCCTATCCTAAAAAGTAAAAACACAATATTGGATAGGAAACAGCTGTCACTCGGCATGAACACAGCTCGGTCACAGAAATGTTTTTTTCAGCAATTCCAACTGAGGAACTTTATAGAATAACAGATTTAAATAATGAACGAGTCACAATAGCATTTCCGTCTGATTGTCACCCTAACAACTCGGTTTGATCACTAACACAATTTAGAATAAGTCACCTAGCCACTGTCTCTCAGATGAGGACATACAGTCAAATATCTATATAAAAGGTGTTACAGTTATATGCCCACATTAAACACCTCCTCTTTTTCTGGGATCAGACATGTTCTGGAATTGGACCACTCACCATTGAAGGAAAGGTTGATGGCCTCCAGGTAGTTTCCTTGAGCAGCAGTGGAGTTGTAACCGACAGGAAAACCATCTGGAATGAGAGTAAATAAAGAAGACACACAAAGCAGGAGTTTGGTTACAAAAGGCAGCTGACCTTCAGTCAGCTGAACACTGGACAGATCCACTACCTTCTTCCTTCAGCCGCACCAGCACAGGATACTGGATGAAGAGCTTCTTGATGGTGACCAGCAGGGACGTCCACTCATCACGCCTCTCGTTCTGAGCCACCACCCTGAGCACAAAACAGTGAAGCACACCATGATCTGCATCCTCTAATATGTACCTTGGATCACCTTAAGTTATTTCATCAAATGTGTGTATAGTTGCTATGGTTACCTGTAAAAGTCTTCATAAAAACGTCCATCGTGATCCTGCCTGATGGAACCTCTCAGGATCTCAGGAAACTCCTCTGAGGGAAATTACATTTGTATTAATGATAAATGTTTCAATAACTCACTGTGCTCGACAACCAGTATTGGAAGTACTAGTTGTGTACTTACTTACAATACTGAGATACTTAGTCATTTTTACTTGGGTATTTCCATTAATCTCATTCATATTTCTACCCTACTGCAATTTGAAAGCTTATATTGTACTCTTCACTTCTCTACTTTTATGTCAAAATATTAGGTACTGTTAATAAATATTACATATAGTACGATAAATATAAACCTATTGAATTATGGTCACTATTATGGATTTAGATACCTTTTTACGTAAAACAAGTCCTTAAAGTAAGCTCCACCTATACCAGCTGCGAAATTAAATGGATTACTAACTATGATTCAGTTATAGAATAAATAGTTATATACTATAGATGTTACATAAATATATAATATAGATACATAAATTATTCTGAAAATTTCCATTCTGCATGAGTGCTTTTAGTTTTGGTACTTTAAAGGTCCCGTGTCATGGCCATTTCTACTGATCATAATTCCGTTGTTGAGGTCTACTAGAATAGATTTACATTGTTCAATGTTCCAAACTCACATTGGTTTCCCATAGCATCTCTTAGTATGTGTATTCACTCTCTGTCCTACACGGCTTGTTGGAGCTCCTGCCCCCCCCCTCCCTATGAGCCCATTGTGCTCTGATTGGTCAGCTCACCCACTCTGTTCTGATGAGTCCACCACCGTTACATCTGGTCATCAGTGATTATGTGTTACAGTGGCGTTAGCAACCAGAAAATGACACCAGTAATGACAAACAGACGAGAATGCTGCGTGGGGTCTGGGTGCCGTGTGGGCGGGACGTTGCGCGGCTCGCTGCTGCGAGGAGCGGACAGTGTGAGCTGGATTACTGGTGTCGTTTCCTGGTTGCTGCGTGGGGTCTGCGGGACAGCGACACATTGCGAAACTCAGCCTGAACTCAGCCTGAGCACCATGGACGCGGGAAGGGGGGGTGCTGGGGGGGTTGCAGCACCCCCATTTGCGAGGCTCCCCCCCGTACCCCCAAACGTGGCGCACCTACAGTGTAAGCACGCCACAGTTTCGCCGCTGCGAGGCTCCACGAGCACCCCCCCCCCAGCGCGTCACAGTTTCGCCGCTGAGAGAGTGTGTGTGTGTGAGTATGAAGGTAGATATGGTGCAAAATGCGAGAGCGTGAAAACCTGATGTGAGCACTTGCAGAAAAAAAATCTGTGCTTGTGTGCATACATTTACACTTGTATAAAATATCCACGTAACTGTGAACCAAATGTACACTTGAATAAAATATCCACGTAACTGTGAACCAGATTTACACTTGTAAAAAATATCCACGTAACTGTGAACCAAATTTGAAGTCACAGAAGAAAAAAAAAAGTTGTGTAGCTTGTAGAAAAAAAATGAACTTAGAGATGAAATGTTCACTTGCAGAAAAATACACATTTTTAAAATATATTTTCCATTAAACTGCAACTTTATTTATTACAACCTCTCAAATCAGTCATTACAACTTGACGAATCTGCTCTGTGGCAGTATAAATCGACGAATCTGCGGTCTTGACTTTTGCTACACTTCTTGCGATAAATGTGTCGCAAAAGTAATTTTCACCTGTAGATGTGGCGAGGGAGGGGGGTTGGAGCGAAGGGGCGGAGCTATCAGAACGACGAGGCTCGTGTGACTGGAGACTGCGGGGATAACGGTTCGTGTCGCTACCAGTCCGCTGACATGGCGCATCAATCAACGGTACATTTTGGCCCATTACTTGCCCAGTATTACTTTGAATATTATTATTGTGATTGAGGATTAAATCCGCATTGAAGACCACCGTTTTATATCGTGCAGTTTAGCGGCAAAATAACGTCAGTTAGCCAGCTCACGCTAGCTTTGTTGAGTTTATGCTAGCTAAACAAGTAGTGGTTGTAGTCTATACAGCAGTAATTCATATATTATAGCCTACTGCTTTGGCACTAACGGTTGATAACCGTTTATGAAAATAAAACCAATTGAACTGTACTGAAATAATGACAAGTTTTATAATTGTCTTGGGCTCCTGCTGTGTTTTTAAAGCCTTTGTAAATTATCCATGCTATTTTCTATTTAGAACGAAGACTTCAGAATCTTAAAATCCCTTAACGTTTGTATGCAATTGTGCTAAATTCAACTCTGGAATCAAGCAAATATTAATATGTTTGCATGACATTAGTTGTGGCGACTCAATACCCAGTTACATTTGAGTTGCCGAGACGCTAAACTTGGCTTTAAACTGTGACGCGTTTTCGAAAAGAAAGTCCATGTTAATAAACAAAATCAAAACATAGTAACTATGGACAAAAACGGTCAACAGAAAAAATGACAGCACAAGCTCACCCTCTGTCATGTGCACTCGACATCAACCAGGTGACTTATATAACCAAACCACACCCATGTGACAATTACCGGAAGTGCTCAACAAGAAAATAAAGGTGACGTAAATAATAATGATAATACAAATAATGAACTTGAGCTAAGTAGTGTTATGGCACCTACAATACCGGCCCCTAATTATCATTTCGCAAAATTATAATTACTATAATAAATGACAATACACACAAAATATACGTTCAGATCTCTTTCTTGGATTATTTGTTCAGAGTTTATATGTTGCAGTCTTTTTGGAAAAGTGATCATCTTTTCTCACTAATCAGTATCAATAAAAATGATTCGGTTTGTGTGTGTGCAGGGGGTAGGAGACAAAATAAAATAGGCAAAAATAGTCCATTGCAAAAGTCCTCTGATTCCTGAAGAAGGCTAACTTTGTTAATTGGTCTGCTCAGGAAACCAGTCTTGGTCTTGATCCGAAGCATACGCACGAGTCCCTTTTTGTCAACGATGGTCTCAGCAACTTTTCCAGTAAGCCAGGAGTTCCGAGGCGCTGAGTCATCCATAATGATCACGATGTCTCCTGGTGTGAAGTTGCGTCTGATTTTTGACCATTTCTGTCGTTCTTGAAGTAGGGGAAGATATTCTTTAATCCACCTTTTCCAGAATAAATCTGACATATACTGAACTTGTCTCCACCTGCGGCGAGCGTAAATGTCTTCCTTTTGAAACAGTCCTGGTGGCAGGGATGGTCTTGTCTTAAGGAGCAAAAGATGATTCGGTGTCAGTGCTTCTAGGTCGTTTAGATCTGTAGAAGCTCTGGTGATTGGACGGCTATTGAGAATAGCTTCTGCTTCACATAAGACTGTGTTAAGTCCCTCTTCGTCGAGACTTTGTACATTCAGAGTGGAATTGAGAACCTTTCGTACTGATCTGATTAATCTTTCCCAAACACCTCCATGATGTGAGCCAGCTGGGGGATGGAAGATCCAACGAATTCCTTTCTGGAGAAGTGTATTGTGGATCTGACCTTGATTCCAACTTTCAATTGCCTCCTTCAACTCGCGTTCGGATCCTACAAAATTAGTGCCATTGTCAGATCTGAGTTCTTTGACTTGACCACGTCTAGCTATAAAGCGCCGTAGCGCATTGATGAATGAATCAGTGTCAAGAGATGATGCCATTTCAAGGTGAATTGCTCTTATTGCTAAGCATGTGAAAATGACGCCATAACGTTTCACAATGCTCCTTCCACGCTTCACTCCAAAGGGTCCGAAATAATCAACTCCAACATATGTGAATGGAGGTTCATCAGGAGAGACTCTATCCAGGGGCAAATCCGCCATCTGTTGTTGTCCAGGAGTAGCATTTATACGCCTGCAGACTACGCATTTCGACAACGTTCTTCTTATTGCTACGGTAGCTCCAGGAATCCAATATTGTTGGCGTAGTCGGGATAACATATGGTTGCGACCACCATGACCCACTTCTTCATGAACATTTCGCAGAATAAGATCGGCAATGTGAAAGTCTTTAGCCACTATGACAGGATGTTTCATATCCTCCGGCATTGCTGCCCGGCTAAGTCGTCCACCAACCCGTAACACATTATCTTCCAGGATGGGGTTGAGTTTATGAAGGTGGCTGGTTCTCTTGACGTTTATCCCTTTTCTCAGATTTGAGATTTCATCGGTGTACCTCTTTCTTTGGCAAAAACAGATTACCTCTATTTCAGCGTTTGCCAGTTCTTCAACTGTGAGACCATTGTTTTCTTGCCTGTTGAGATTCCCTCTCTCCTTTTGTGGTAGATCTCTTTGATGTATGTTATCTGGAATTAGTTGAGGAAGAACAACACTTGTTTGGTTTCTCTTTCTGCTGCGATACAAAAGCAGTCTTTTAAGTCTGAGCATCCATGCTACTGCCTTTTTCAAACCATTCCAAGAGGAAAAGTGATGGATTAATTGGTTGACAGGATCCATTTCCTCGGACATGATCTGAGTAGTGTTAACGGTTATGCTCCTGACTTCAGAGTCCTTTAGGGAGATTACTTTCAATCCATCAGGGTTTTGGGGCCACTCATCTTGAGGTCGAAGTAAAAACTGAGGTCCGGACAACCAGTTTTCTTTCTTCAGAAAATATTTTACAGTCGAACCTCGTGAAGCCATGTCTGCTGGATTGTCTATGGTGTTAACATATCTCCACTGTAGTGCATTTGATACTTTGGCAATTTCCGAAACTCTATTGGCCACAAAAGTTCTGAACCTTGAGGTGTTGTTGTTGATGTATTTGAGTACGGAAGTGCTATCTGTCCAAAATACAGAATCTGATAGTTCCATCTGTAGCTCCCTTCTTAACATGGTGTCTATTCGGCTTGCCATAGTAGCGGCAGTCAGCTCCATGCGAGGGATAGTGGCTGGTTTTAACGGAGCCACTCTTGCTTTTCCCATTACGAATCCACAATGTGAATGGCCGGAGTTGTTCTGCAGAAACAGGTAACTTACAGTTCCATAACCCTCTTCGCAAGCGTCAGCGAAATGATGCATTTGAGCAGATGACACCGTTCCAAAGTCGGTAGGTTTGAAGCTTCTGTCAACCTTGAAGTCTTCCAGTTTATGAAGGTCTTGGGTCCAACTCATCCACTCCTGTGAGATAGATTCTGGTAATTTGTCATCCCAGCCAAGCTTTCTCCTACACAAATCTTGCAGGATCTTTTTTGCAGTGAGGACAACTGGTGCCAATATTCCAAGGGGATCATACACTGAACTGACGCTTGAGAGAATCCCCCTTCTTGTGAGTGGCCTATCTTTCAAGATGATTTTGAACTTGAAGACGTCAGACTGAATGCACCATTGTACACCCAGTACTCTCTCCACTGGAAGATTGTCATGGTCCAAATCCAGATTTTTTATTTCCTTTGCTCTTTCCATTTCAGGTATTGCAGCCAACACATGCCGACTGTTACTTATCCATTTTGTTAGTAGAAAGCCTCCCTTGGAACAAATGGCTCGTAGTTCATGATAAAGGGCTGTTGCCTCTTCTTCTGAAGCTGTTGAAGTGAGGCAGTCGTCTACGTAAAAGTTATTCATAATTGCATTTATGGCTTGAGGGCTGAACTGTTCTAGATTGTCTTCAGCGCATTTCCCAAGAGCAAAATTTGCACAGCTTGGGGATGAGGTTGCTCCGAAGAGATGCACGGTCATTCTATATTCCACCAGGTTCTGACTGCAGTCTCCATCAGGCCACCAGAGGAACCGTAAGAAGTCACGGTCTTCACTTGGAACTTTCACTTGGTGAAACATGGCTTCGATGTCTGCAGTGATGACAACAGGATCTTTACGGAATCTTGACAACACTCCCAGCAAGGTACTAGTCAGATCCGGCCCCTGGAAGAGCTGAGAATTTAGTGAAACTCCCCGAAATGTTGCTCCACAGTCAAACACTACTCGAAGTTTGTTCTTTTGTGGATGCAAAACTCCGTGATGTGGTAGATACCATTTTTTGCCGTCTCTACGTTCCAAGACATGATCCGGTACTTTCTCTGCGTGGCCTTTAGATATCATCTCAGACATAAAGTTGGTATAATCAGAATGTAAGGAAGGATCTCTCTTAAATCTTCTTTTAAGGTTCAGAGTGCATTGCTCAGCAACACCTTTATTGTCGGGCATGCATATTTCCTTTTCTCTAAATGGTAATCCAATAAAATAATGTCCATTGACTAGGTGGGCAGATTTTGAAACCAGATCCAAGAACTGTTGGTCTTCCCTGGAAGGTTCCTGGTTGTCTCTCCCACATTCGGGAAAGTCAGTCTTAAATTGCTGTTCCCACAGCTTGTCAAGTTGCACAACTGATGTTCTGTTTACATTTATTGAAGTTTTGTCCTGAGTATCATCAGGACATCCTCCTAATGGTCCATTAACAGTCCATCCGAGCATGGTTTTTACGGCGTAAGGTCCATCCCCCACACTCCTGATTACCTCAATTGGTTCAAGGGCTTTTGGAACATCTGACCCAATCAGCAACTCAATTTCAGCATCAATTTCAGGGAGATAAACATCCCTCAAATGCAACCATTGATTGATGTCGTTTTGACGTGGAATGTTTCCTTTGTGAACGGGCATAGTCTTCTGAGTGTATGTGCCGGGTAGATCACAAAAGTCGCTGTTATCCAGTCCAGCAACCTCTAGGCCTGACACAATGCTGGTTTCAATTACCTTCCTTTGACCCATAGTTCTCAGCAGAATGTTTGACCTTCTTCCTTGGAGGTTAAGTTTGTTCATAAGCCCTAATGTGCAAAACGATGCAGTGCTGCCTGGGTCAAGAAATGCATAGGTATGCACTGTTGTGTTTCCCTTTTTAGCTTTAACTTGGACTGGTACTATGCAGAGTTTGCACCCATCTTCACCGGCCCCAGTAAGGCCACCTGTCTGAATTGAGGCGTCAGCAGTGTTTGCAGATGCTTCTTCCATTTCCTCCTGCTCATTTTCCATTTCCTTCCTTTGTTGGTAGATGTGCAACATTCTGGGATGATTTAGATTGCATATGTTGCACCTCATTCGTTTCTTGCAGTCTCTACTTATGTGTCCTTTACACAGGCAGCCAAAACAAAGACCATTTTCTTTAAGAAATGTGATTTTTTCATGATGTGTCCTCCTTTCTAAATGTGGACACATCTCCAGAGCATGTTCACATCTACAATACAAGCAGTTTTTCACAGCAGACAAAATCCCTTTCTCTACAGTGCTTCTGTCATATTTGTTTTCTGTAACTTTCACATTGGTTGCAAAGATGCTTCCTCTTGGATGAGGCTGTGGCCTTCTTATGTCTTTGCTTACGGGAGGGGGGTCTTTAATGTCCCCAAATATGGGATCTGTAGCAATTTTTACTTGCCTTTCAAGGAATTCCACAATATCCTTGAAGGCAGCTCTTTGGTGTTGTTTTTCCTGGATGTCACATGCTACAGTTCTCCATAAATCCCTCAGCCTATATGGAAGTTTCTTTAAAATGGCTAGCATGTTTGCTGGAATGTTGAGCTCAAACATGTAGTTTACATCTTCCATCGCATTGCAACATCCTCTAAGGTAGACCGTGTATGCCTGTAGAGCCCTTGTGTCCTCAGCCCTTATTAATGGCCATGAAAGAGCCCTTTCCATGTATGCTGTAGCAATTTTATGTTCATTGCCAAAGTTCTGTTGCAGTAACTGTTTGGCCTTACTGAATCCACTGTCTGATGCCATATGTTGGCAACTCCGTACAAGGTCTCTGGGCAGTCCTGTTGTATATTGCTCCAGATAGTAGAGGCAGTCTCTGGGGTTATTGTTTTTGTTTTCAATATTAAATTCAAAAGATCTCCCAAATGTTTGGTACTGAAGTGGGTCACCATTAAACACTGGAATGTCTTTCTTGGGCATGGATGATAGACACTGTTGCTGGATTAATAAAGCGGTTATTTCATTTTGTTTTTCCATGACTGAAAATATATTGCACTTGTCACTGTTGCTTGTGGCAGTTACTGGATCTGGAGATGCTACATGTAAATGTTCATCTAGATTCCTGATGCCTGCATTGGGTGTTAGGGGAGCTGTATCAATGTTAGTGACAGCTCTGTCTGTGGTGGTTATGATTGGTTGTTTTAATGGTACAAACTGTATTTCCCTTTGTCCCGTTTCAAAATATGACTGCATGCCATTGGATGATATAGAACAATTAGCTGATCCCCTGGGGGCTGCTAACACTTTCATTTTTGCAATGGTGGCAGCAATGTTTCCTTCTAATTCCATTTGCTCCTTTTGCCTCCTCAATTCCTCCTTTTGCCTCCTCAATTCCTGTTCCTGTGCTTCCAGGACATGTTTGTCCTTTAGGAGTTTTTGGAGTACTTTCATGGCTGCCACTTCGGCCTCAGCTTTTATGTGTGCAGATGCGGTGCTGGAAACTTTTGATCTTGAGCTTTGGCTGCTTTTTCTGCTACCAATGTTTGATATGCTGTCACCAGGTTGTATATCATCTTGTGTGCTTGATGTAGCCTTCATGTTTGACGGGGGAAAGAGAACGTCCTGCTGAGCCTCGGTGTGCTCGAATTGCTCCTTTACATCGGCGGGTGCCTTGTCTGGTAGAATGAGAGGAATATCTGTGTTTGCAGCGATTGGTTCATTGACAGTCACGTGACCCGTTTGCAGAAAGGGCCTCCTCCCTGTTTCCAAGAGCCATTGTTGTACATCCTCCATAAAATCATTGTTATGTTTTGTTATTTGTTGAAACCAGTTATTTTGTATTTCCAGGACGTCTTCGGAAAGCAACATAATAACTGATTCATGTGCTGTTTTTGCATTTTCATATTGATGAATTAATTTGTCCAGTTTGAGTCTAACATCCGTTGCATTTTCATCATTTTTCATTAGATGTTTGATTTCCTGTGTGCGTCCTTTAATCTTCTGCACGTTTGACTGACATTCTTTTTGTAGTTGTTCAATTTTGTAAGCCAAGGCTTTACTAGTAAGCTTGACAGCCCTTTTTCCCATTTCACCGTTTGTGTCACTCATATTTGATGCAATATGTGTGGTGCCTTAGCATTTCAAGTAACACGACAGTGTTCACTGGTATGAAACTTAAACCAGCGGGGCCCGGCCGCCACAGCAAAACAAACAATTCGAAAACTTACGCCGCTCATGGCATAACAAGCACGCACAACCGCCGCTCACAGCACAACACATAACAAAACTTCCGCCGCTCACGGCATAATAAACACACACAACAAAAGCCAAAGTCCCCAATGGACAAACGGTCACGCTTCCCAAACTGTGTCCAGCAAAAAATACACAAGAAAGGAAATGATCGTGCCTACCGCTTTTAGCTTGTTGTGCGCTGCAGTCAATGAGTGTCCATAAGTGAGTCCTCGTGGCTACTCCAATCCATATCGATCAGGGAAAAGGTTCCAAAGGTAGGCTATGTTAAGTCCGTTATCCGAAGCATCCAAGCGATCCGTAAGCTTAGGAAGTCAGCCGGTCCGTCCAGTTCGGTCTCTGATGGGAATCACCGGCGTTTTTTCTGTTGACTTAATGTGGCGGCTCAATACCCAGTTACATTTGAGTCGCCGAGAGGCTAAACTTGGCTTTAAACTGTGACGCGTTTTCGAAAAGAAAGTCCATGTTGAAACAATATAGTTGTAAGGATATTTAATAAACAAAATCAAAACATAGTAACTATGGACAAAAACGGTCAACAGAAAAAATGACAGCACAAGCTCACCCTCTGTCATGTGCACTCGACATCAACCAGGTGACTTATATAACCAAACCACACCCATGTGACAATTACCGGAAGTGCTCAACAAGAAAATAAAGGTGACGTAAATAATAATGATAATACAAATAATGAACTTGAGCTAAGTAGTGTTATGGCACCTACATTAGTTATTTATATTTTGCCATCACTGAACTATACGTTTAATACATTTAAGTCAAGCTAAGGTACATATGTTACATGTGTACAGCTAGTTAGTGCTCTTACCTGTGATGCCTCCTCCAAACAGCATAATAACCAGACTGTATCATTAAAACTAAGTACCAGTTCTAGATCCTTGACTTTAGACAAACAATTCAAAAGACAACATGTATTTAAAGACCAATCTTTATTTGAAGGTGCCTCTTAACCTGAGATATTAGTTATACAGTAATAGTATTGACAATCTAAAAAAACTGAGCAACTCAACCGTCAACTTTATGTTTCTTATTGTCTAAAGCATTTATTATTTTCATTTCCCCCCTCTCATATTCAGTGTGGACGGATTGAGACAGCGTGGTGTCCAGAGGGCTGCAGAGACTTCAGGGAGAAACCTCTGTGATGGACGTCCAGTCTGTTGGTTTGGAGAGGACTGAGGGTCTTTCCTCAGCGAGGAGGACCAGGCCTGATGGAGGAGCCCATGCTGGGCACAGCTGATACCAACTGCACAGGCCTAGTCTGTCACTTTATTTCACTAAATGTGTTTACTTATACATTTAATAGGTTTACACCTTCTGTCCATATGTGCTTTTTATTTAAAACATTTGATTAACTTTTGGTTCACATTTCAATAAATTGTATTTGTATTTGTATGCACTCCTTTTGTCCATTACTCTTACTGAAAATGGTAGATTACACATTCACATCTGACTGAAGATTGGCCCCATTTATTTGTGACGTTGTAAACTCTGCGGTGCAAGGCACAGGTGATGTGAAGCTCATAAAGTGAGGCAAATAGAAATAATCAGCTGATGGAGTGTAGATGTGGAAATAGGTGCATTCGATCAGCTGACTGTTTTTCGCCACACTTTATAAGCCTGACTATAACCACCCCTTCTCTGAGGTGCAAGCAGCGTCACAAACAAATGATGGTCCTGATAGACTACAAAAATATTCGGTGTGCAGATCTTTGTTTTCACAATACAAGTAGTTGCTTAGTGAATGTCCTGTACTGGTCTTAAAATCTCATAACATCAGCTTTTAATGTTCCTCTTGGATGTTCTTCTTGACCCTCAGAGAAGGAGAAGATGTTGTGTCTTTCGGCATGTCCTTTCCTAACAAAAATGACAGGAAACATAAAACATTATTGCAGAACAAGTGTGTTATTTATGAAAGAGGTGTGTTTGTGTGTTTAGGGGCTGTTGATATAATTATTTTTTTAATTGTAATCAGATTATGAATGAACAGTATGAAATTCATCAACATTGAAATATATGTTATTATCAAAATAATATTTAACTGTTATCAAAACGTAGTGCAACTGTAGAAGCTTGCTCTGTTGTCTCACTGAAAGAATAACTTTTACCACATTTTTTACAGACAATATTGAGAGATAAATAGTAGCAGTTCTCACTGTGTTATATCTTTGCCTTCAATACATTAAATTAGAAAGCTGACAACGTGATATTGCTTGTTAACATCTAAATGTGACTTTTTGCATGGAAAAAATCCTCAACTGAACTGATGTGTAGGTGATCTAGTATTTAGTATTGTTTAATGGAATGTATATCAGTGTATTCAAGTCAATACTTCATTCATTTAAACCAATATCTTTCTTGATTCTTTGTACAGTATGAAAAAAAGAGTCTTAGTACCTGAGCTGAAGTTCACTGCTGTGAGGAGTCCAGTTCTGTCTCTCACTCTCTGGTCCAGCCTGTCTGCATCACCTGGAGTGGAGTGCACCAGCTGGGCATAAGCTGGGCGTAACTCTACGTCCGACGTAGAACCGAAGGTTAAGACCAAACTAAAGTTATGACTAGTGCACCACTTAGACTTAAGCCCTGTATGCGTTGCGCCCGGGTGTAACTTTTACGCCTAGTATGGAGCAGGCGTAAATCGGAAAGACAGACTAGTATCCATAGTAACGTAAAACAGGCAAGAAGGATATTAACGATGGCAGGGCGTCTTGTTTACATGTTTAACAATGAAAGGGCATTAAGAAGAGAAAGAGTCGTCCGTGATCGAACAAACCCACTGGACATCTATTCAGACAGTGAACTGATATAGGTTTCGGCAGACAAGCCTTTTTTGATTTAATCGAGGAGATCTCCCCTCAACTCCAGCACGGATCAGATCGAAACGCTGCGCTCTCCCCAACCTTGCAGGTGCTGATTGCGCTCAGATTCTACGCGAACGGGGCCTTTCAAAAATACTGTGGGAGACATGATTAATGTTCATCGCACAACTGCATGTCGGGCTATAAGACAAGTTCCATTGGCCCTCCAGCACCGATTTCTTTCTCCGTCAGTTCCCGCTGTTGCTCTGACAAATCCCTCTTTCTCTTTCGGGGTGTGGCCATTTGGGATTCCCCTTGAGTCATCGCTGATGCTGTGGGTGTGGGAATTCCCTCTTCTCTGCGGTCCTCTGAGTCTGTAAAATGGCGTTGCTTGGCAACAATTACTGTTATGCGTGTATTCACGTGGACGCGCATCTTAAGACCAGGCGCAGCTACGCCCGAGACTAGTCAGGCTTGGTGCACTCGGTGTAAATTCGAATCACTACGTCGGACGTAGCTAAGCCCGACGTTAGAGTTAAGCCCTACTTTTTTACGCCCATCTGGTGCACTCCACTCCTGGACACCTTAAGCTTAAACAAACAGATATTATGTAAAGTACCATGTGTACAAACAATATAACTGATTCTCTTCTGTTGAACATGTTGGATTGTGTATTGTCCGAGTCAGGGTCCTTTTTATTTTACTGTAACTTTGGAAGTTGTGTTACCAATGCTTACTGTTTATTTGATATCAATTTGTAATACAATTAATAAAAACAACAAGGTTTGGGTTCGTTCTTCAGATGACTGTGACGTTAACGTGTAAGCTCAATAATGAACTCCAGCTCAACCAACCATATTGTAATATCTAAGTAATCATCTTGAAATATGACATTAATAATTGTAATATACACACATCTTATTGTGAGGTTGATTTCACATACACTACTTCGACGTTAGCTAAATAGAAAATAGCATGGATAATTTACAAAGGCTCTAAAAACACAGCAGGAGCCCAAGACAATTATAAAACTTGTCATTATTTCAGTACAGTTCAATTGGTTTTATTTTCATAAACGGTTATCAACCGTTAGTGCCAAAGCAGTAGGCTATAATATATGAATTACTGCTGTATAGACTACAACCACTACTTGTTTAGCTAGCATAAACTCAACAGAGCTAGCGTTAGCTGGCTGACTGACATTATTTTGCCGCTAAACTGCACGATATAAAACGGTGGTCTTCAATGCGGATTTAATCCTCAATCACAATAATAATATTCAAAGTAATACTGGGCAAGTAATGGGCGAAACTTACCGTTGATTGACGCGCCATGTCAGCGGACTGGTAGCGACACGAACAGTAGCCGCGCTGTCATCCGGTTCGACCTGACTGTGACTGTGACTGACCCAAGCCTCGTTGTTCTGATAGCTCCGCCCCTTCGCTCCAACCCCCCTCCCTCCCCCCACATCTACAGGTGAAAATTACTTTTGCGACACATTTATCGCAAGAAGTGTAGCAAAAGTCAAGACCGCAGATTCGTCGATTTATACTGCCACAGAGCAGATTCGTCAAGTTGTAATGACTGATTTGAGAGGTTGTAATAAATAAAGTTGCAGTTTAATGGAAAATATATTTTAAAAATGTGTATTTTTCTGCAAGTGAACATTTCATCTCTAAGTTCATTTTTTTTCTACAAGCTACACAACTTTTTTTTTTCTTCTGTGACTTCAAATTTGGTTCACAGTTACGTGGATATTTTTTACAAGTGTAAATCTGGTTCACAGTTACGTGGATATTTTATTCAAGTGTACATTTGGTTCACAGTTACGTGGATATTTTATACAAGTGTAAATGTATGCACACAAGCACAGATTTTTTTTCTGCAAGTGCTCACATCAGGTTTTCACGCTCTCGCATTTTGCACCATATCTACCTTCATATGTGAGGAGCTCCACGGATTGGTCCATTTGCACCAATGGCTCCATTGGGTCGTCGTCACGTCACTTGGTTCCCGGAAGAAAAAAATGGGAAAAGAGAAATGTCGAGGCGTTCTGGGGCAACATCATGGATGTATAATAAGAACTGGATACAGCGTGGGAGGCGGGGCCACATTCATTCCTATGAGAGTTGCTCATTAGCGCATGATGATAAAATGGCCCAACTTTTGAGAGAGTAAAACGTCACAGATTACCCGGCATGCCTGAGAAGTACCCGTATGTGCGCTCATAGCGCATGCGCAACTTTAACCAAAATGCTCGT
This sequence comes from Pseudochaenichthys georgianus, assembly GCF_902827115.2. NCBI lineage: Eukaryota > Metazoa > Chordata > Actinopteri > Perciformes > Channichthyidae > Pseudochaenichthys > Pseudochaenichthys georgianus. Next base: position 93,076 of record NC_047519.1, on the reverse strand, counting down.
TCACATCAAGCACGTCAATTTGCGTACACGTAACAGCACCGTGCGCTCATGACAGCATGGTAATGGCTTGTTATTATGCAGTTAGCAGCTAGCGGCTAGCTAGTAATTATGCTAATGTACACATCAATCGTTATGTACTTCTATTATGCTGTAACAGGATCTAGTGATATCCAACAGAGCTCCATTTAGCATGAAAGAATTATTGCACTGTATATATATATATATATATATATATATACAGTGCAATAATACAGTGCAATAATTATTTCATGCTAAATGAACATTCCTGTAGCTTCTTATATATATATATAAGAAGCTACAGGAATGTTAATCTACGTCGGTAATATTAACTTTATTTAATACAACATTTACGGTACAAGATTTACATCATACAGCCCATGTAGTATAATATTTTACAAATGATGAATTACAGCAAACATGTGCAATATATCCATTATTACAGCTGGCAGTAAGGCGATATGGGTCCGTTGTTAGTGTGCATCCATGGGTAAAGAGAAACTCATGTAGTGCTGAACACGTAACATGAACGTGCCGGGCAGCGCGGTCCCGTGGGTTAGATGCGCGTTCATAATGCAGAGGGAAATAACTCTCAGAATAACGTTATTAGCACATTTTTACAACTTGAGGAACGAATGTTTTTAATAAGGGCTATACAAGTGTTCATACTGGGTTGTTTATTTAGTTTAAAAAAAATTATCCCACGAGTTACAGACCACTCTTTCCCCATGTAAGTCAATGGGAAAAAGTGTTTCCGGGCCTGGCAACCAAACGGATGTGCAGTACCGCCGTTTGGCCACCACGAATATTTCCATCTGAGTCCGGCGCACTTCCTGGGGGCTTGGTTCTGGGGCAGCATAGACAGGTCTTTTCTGTGTTAGAGTTTTACTCGCTTCAAGGTGTACTTTGAGGGTTTGTGACTCTGCAGACCGTCTACATGCAGAACAACCTTCATAACACGAGGGGACGGGTGAGAACCGGAAAAGCATGACATGGGACTTAAGTTTTGTTTTATTTTGTCATAATGGTACTTTACTTGAGTATTTCTATTATATGCTTCATTAAACTTTCACTCCACTACATAAATACACATTAACCTTTATATATGATATTTATAAGTATCCAAAATTGCCTCAAATTTAAATTGCCTCAAATTGACACATTTAAATGATCTTACATGTATTTGTAAGCAATGAACAAGACAATATAATATTCCTAAAAATATAATACTTTGAAAAGACCCACTGTGCATAATGGGTGCTTCTGATACTTTAAGTATATTTGGTCGATCATAATTCTGCACTTCAACTGATATTTAGAAAATCAGGACTTTTAGTAATAATAGAGTATTTTCAAGCCAAAGTATTTATACCATTACTGAAGTAAAGGATCTGAATACTTCTTCTACCTCTGGTAACAACATAGGAAACACTCACCAACAGTCTTGGCGTTGAAGAATGTACGTGAGAAAAGTACCACTGTCACCTCATGACTGCAGTTCTTCTCCTGTGTTAACATCAAAACACTGCTGTCGTTTCATATTTGAAAGAACATGTTACAACAAATGAGAAAAAAAGGAAAGAAATTACAAACCTTCCACTTGGCAAAAAGGTCCGACAGGAAGCCGTTTACAGCCTTCTCAAAGTACAGATCACCTGAGAGCAGGACATTCATATCACTGATGAATACACATAAACAGATCAAACCTGCTTACACAATGTGAGAGGCTCAACTCACCATAGATGTCAAAGTCCCACATCTCACAGCTCATCTGGATGAAGATGTACACCATGGCAGACGTGGAGCGGAACACCACCTGGGTCACAAGATCAGGACATTCAAGAGAAGTGAGTGATGACTCAAATAAATAAACACTGCAGTGAATATTCAACAGCTCTAAAGCTTAAGGAAGTCAGTTTCTATGTGTTGTAACATATGATCCTTCAATCAGTAAGTCAGCAAAACGTTTGTGGTGTACCTGCGGTCAAAGGAAACATGCATTTCAAGCCAACGTATTTCTGCCAACACTCTCATAATGTGTTCAATAGCACCATAAGTTGTGGTGCAAACAAGTGAAATATTGCTTGACCATATAATTATGTATCATTATTACATTATTACCTCTTGTGTTTCTAACTCTAACCTGTCTATTTGATGTGACTAATGTGAACATTTGAATGACTATTTGTGTGTATTTATTGTCTTTATCCTCTCCACCAGGCGTAAGCCGGTGTTTCTACATGTGTTTCTGTCCACAGCGGATCGTGCATCCACTGGACCATCAGACCGTTTGATCAGTGCTGGCTGTGAATTACAATTGGTGAAAACATGCAATTGACTGTTTGATAACACAGTGCCCAGCACTCCGCGGGCTAAGAGCAAGCCTTCCGGTGTGCTCCAGGTTAGAGTTGGCCTTTGCCGTGGCTAAAGAAATGACACCAATAGTTAGCTCTCATTTTGAATGGAAGCGCCTGATTTGTCAAATGGTCATTGCCGCAACCCACATTCTCAGCTCTGCTGCTCATCCCACTGATGCATGTTTCTCACACATGTGGCACCATGTCAAAGGTAATTATACTGGCTTTCCAATGGTAGAAGTTGTTCAAACAAAGAAATAATTGACCAAACACACATTTCCTTACTTATCGTGTTACATTTAGATTGGGATTACTTCAAGTATTGTTGTGCTGTTGGTAAATATCTGTTTTCAAAGTGCTCTTACCCGAGTGTCTTCACTGATGTACCCACAGGTCACTTTCTCTCCCTTCACCCACAGCTCACTGGCCTGGGCTCTGCCAGATGAGAACAGCATGAGCGTGCATGTAGTGACAGACACATTATGCACTCATCATCACCATTGCATATAAAGAAAACAAAGCAAGGGACAGATCAAATCAAACAAAACACAACCGTGTGTTATTGCCCTTCTACTAATTCAATGCAATATTAATACAGATAATTAATAAAACAGACAATGGAAAACATGATTAGAAGAAGCGGGAGGGCAGAAAGCATATAAAGAAAAAAGCCCGCCCGTTAGTCATTCGGTTCAACGTTTCTGGTCAGGGACCCAAATATTAAGGCATTTTAACTGCAAACTTAGGACGTGGGATTCCATGTGTGTCTGTACAGTATATACATACACATAGATAAACTAAATGCTATGTATACATACACATATATACAGCACATACACATATACCACTGACCACTAGAAGCTCCACACGTGGCGACCTCTCAGTCCCATTCAGGAAGTGTACTTTTGGTCAGTCATCATTCTCGGTCACAGCAATACAAAACTGGAACTCTCGACCCACTCAAATCAAGGACACACGTACACATCCCACCTTCACAGCTCACTTAGAAACACGGCTCACTGAGAACTCCACCGGCACACACTAGTCTGTGTTGCATGTTGTGATCATGCATGTTGCCCCTCGTCTCTGTGATGTGATTGTGATGTACTGTATGTAGTAACGTGTGTTGTTTATTGTTCTCTTTTATCCTCACACCGGTATATACTTGTCTTTCCTCCTTTTTATTTTATTTTATATATTTTCTTATAACTAATGCTGTTGATATATTGTAATTTTAAGGGTGTCTATTACCATCTGGTATCCGGGGACAACAGCTGGAAATTAGCCATGTCGGCTAAAGCTGCACCATTTACTGTTTTTGTGACAGTTCATCGATGGGGACTGTCCACGACACTATAAATAAATAAACTAATATATACACACATTTTGAGAGTGAAAAGAAAATACAATACCAAATCAATGAAAAGCAAAATAAAGAGGTATGTAAATGTTCTTTTACTTTTAATGTAATGTCACCCTGCATGCCTTTATTGTAAATAGAGTGTAGAGAATACAATTAATTATCAGTACCTGATTCCAGCAAACTCCACTTTCTGCGTCACATAAGCCCCTGTGCTCACCTGGAATCCAAAGGATACATGTTAAACCCTCACATAGCTTTTCCTTTTCACATTGTATCCAGATGTGATCCTTCTCATGTCCCACCAGACTCTTCTTCAGCCTCCACATGTCTCCTCTGCCGATGTACTGGTCCTTGAAGGTCAGCTCCACCAGGTCCAGTGTTACATCCTGCCGGGAAAAGCGAAACGATGAGAGATTCTATTCGCCGACAGAGTGTGGAGACGCAGAGAGGTCGCAGTGAGCATACCTTTGGGTCCACAATGTTAACAATGACATCCTGGTAAGCACGCAGCTTGAAGGCTTGTGCTACAGTCTGATCCACACTGATGGTCTCTGGATAGGAACACAATAAATCAAGTTTAAGAAATGACTTGTTATTACTATAATGTTATCACTATTTCATCTGTGCAGCTTCAGAATCAGATGTACTGCTGATTAGGTTTACATATACAAAGAAAAAGGAAGAAATGTATATCTATTTTTTATTTAGAAACAGGATCTGGGTTATGTTATGCATTTCTGCTTGAAAAAATACGTAATTCAATAATATCAAAGTATTCGATCTAGACTCCTTTTATTTTTGAGATATAGCAAACATTTATACATTCAAACGTTTGATCATAATGCATGTACCTTTCTGGAGGTCCTCTTTTAGGCTCTTCACCTGAAGCAGAAGAGGACTGGGAATACAAAAGAGACATGACCAGATTATAAAGTCAGAAGTGTAACAATGTGAAGAGGAACATTCCACAGCAGTCCTCTCATTGTGCCGCCTCACCTGTACTCATCCGTAGGGTGTGCGATCTCAATGATATCCCTCAGACTGACTTGAGGGAACACCTTCGGGTTGACAACCAACTCATCATCTGTGCAAAGGAAAAGTTCATTTGTAAAACAATTTGATATAAATCACATGTTTCACAAGAGAATCATTTATTTTGAAAGGATGAATTGGAAGTGACTGCTTACCACTGCCACCGAAGCCTTTCTTGTGCAGCACAAGCTTATATGATTTGTTGGTCTTCATAATGAACCAGCTGGAGATCAACATATTAACTTGTTATGTGACTTCTTACAGTTGCAGGCAATAACACGAGTATTTGTATTCCATATCACTAAACTACAATACATTCAAGAGGTATTTTTGTATTACTATGACTTATTGGAGTATTCAATAACACATTAACGTAGATAGAACAAGTGGACGTATAGAATACATATAGAAGTACCTCAGCACGAACTCCTTTAGCAGCACAACCTGCCCTGTGATGTTGACATACGCTAGCTTAGCACGTGTCTCATTTGAGAAGCCCTACAGCGACCGAACTATTACAAACTAACATTAGCACCAACGTTAAAATAACTTTAACTTGTAAGTACGTTTTTAACTTGGAATTAGAAAGCAGCTAACTAACTAGCTAGCTCTCACTGGTCGCACTTCCTCCAAAACATGGACATGCGAGATGTGATTGGTTAGCCGCGGGTCAGAGAGTATTTAGCGAAGCAAGAGGGCTCACTCCGCTTTATTTATTATTTCTACTAAGATTACAAAGTACGTTTCTTACGGTTGACCCCATTATGTCCATGAATTCACCCAAATTCCAAACATACAAGACCTTTTCCTTAATAATATGTACATATACATCAAACACATCTGCATGATCCAATTGAAAGGTCATACAACTATGATGCGTTCATTCATCTTTGTTTACATATAAGGACCATCGAATGAATAAAGGCAAGCATGTAAGCCTTTGGTGTTTTACAGGGGATAAGAAAGTCCTAATCATTAACGAATACATTATGAATGTTGCGTTTAAATCTTGCGTAGCCTGACATCATTTTAATATAATCATGACAGAACACTTCAGACAGCTGATAAACCACTTTATTAGTTGACAAAAATACTGTTTACACTTTCATTAGATACAAGTAAACACACTTTAAATAAACCTTTATCACCCACAGTAAGAGGTGACACATATTCCACCACAATACTGTATAAAAAAACAAACACTATGGCAGTAGCAAAGACATTCTTAAGCGCCCATACAAGGGTTTTTACCAAAAGTGATTGGCCTGTCCCATGGTGGACAAAATGGAGTTTGTATTTAACAGAAAAAAAAGACCAATACTACATGGGAAGACCATAAACTAAAACGATTAATTTGAGACGCTGATTTGATTTGTTATTAGCCTTCTTTAATGTTTTATGTTGGAACATTCTGGATGAAATACTGACAACTATCCCATACAAATGTCAAATTCATTTAATTTAGTTTCAGCAAACAGTGACCCTTTCCATCAATAACAATCGGCTTCCAGGAGCTCATACTGGTTGAACCTTTTGCAATCAGAATATATGGCCGTTTTAAAGATTTAAATGGAACATCAACAGCAGCTTCTCTTTGTGTCGTGCTGCGCCGCCTCCTCCAGGTTGGCCCGATCTGATTCTGTCGACACAAAGATCATGGGTACATTAAATTAGCCTCAATGCTTTCATTATCAACATATCTGCTTATTAGGAGCTCTGTTATTTCTTACTGATACTATTTCCACATCCGATGCTAGCAGGGGCTCCATTCTCCATGTCCTTCAGCATGCACTTCTCAAAGGCCAAGGCTGCCACCCTGAAGAAGAAACCCTGCACGTTCTCCCCTGAAAATAAAGAAAAATGTATACTTTCTTACGGTGGCGCTCTGCAAAGACAATACTATTTGTATGCTTGTTTTCCCAATGTACTATATAGCAGCGACAAGTATAAGCTCTTGGTTTGACCTGTTTTAGACGAAACAGCCCAAAACTCTGCATGCATTTCTCTTGCTATCCTGATGGCATCTTTTTCTGTTCGCTGTCTTTCTTCTAAAGGCTAAAGAAGGAGATAGTTGGATAAAAGAAGAACAATGGGTTGTGTGCATAGTAAACATATACAATCAAATCAAATATGTTCACCATTAGGTCACTCTTAGTGCCAACCAAGAAGATGAAACAGGAGTCAGGTTCATTTTCTCTCATGGCCTCCTCCAACCATTGGCTATAACACAAAACAAAGTTCTTACATTATTTGAATGTGAAACATGCCCTTCCAGTTGTATGCAGTATTTGAATTTGACTCTATACTATACAGAATCCTGTGACCCTGTAAAGCAGGGGTGTCAAACTCAAGGCCCGGGGGCCAAATCCGGCCCGTGCCCCACAAGAGCCTGCAAAGAATATAATATGTTTACTATACGTTACATGCTACTTTACAGAAGCACGTTGCCCATAAACTACATGTCCCACAATGCATCTCAAGTTTGACTTTTCTTCTCAGAATCTGACTTTTTTTTCAAAATGTCACTTATTTTATTTTGACTTTTTTTCCAGAATTTGGCTTTTCTTTTGAAATCATTTTGTGACATTCTCACGGAAGAGACTTAAGTTATTACCCTATCCGATAATAATCCAATGCAGACGGCAATAATGTAATATAATACATTCTTTTAAATATATTAAATATTTATATATGTATTTTTTGTATGTATATAAAACCGGCCCTTTGAGTGCGACCATGATGCTGATGTGGCCCGAGAAGAAATTGAGTTTGACACCCCTGCTGTAAAGGATAAGCACTTACAGATAATGGATGTATGGATGTATATTAGAGATATTTATAAACATGTATATGCTTTAGATCATTCTGGTTCCAGGTCTCTAAATCACCACCAAAATGCCTATTGAGTCTAAATTGCCATGCCTATGACTTAGACAATAAATGTTACATCTAGATACTTAATTCCGGGACATAAACAAATGGAATGATAGATAGCTATCATTATTGACAGATTATTTGTGTGTAGCCTTTATTTAACCAGGTGAAAGTCCCTTGAGATCAAAAGATCTCTTTTTCAAGGGTGACCTGCAGATACGCTATGGTGATACATTTTCACTTTTTTTGTTTAACATTTACTTTAAGTTACTACATCCCAGTGTGTGGCAATAATTGCTGGCTGTTATTTTGTGACAGAGATGTCTTTACAATGAGATATTACTGGCTGCTGACTCAGTGGTAGCTTTGCCATTCATTATCTGATGGTGTACGTGTCTGAAGAAAACACCATTGTACTGGAGGTAAGGGCACATTGTTGAGTTATCCCAGTGATAAGCTTGTGTCAGACCTACCTTGTATGATCGAGGGACTTAATGTCTGCCATGTCAAAGACTGTGATAATGACTGGAAAAGAGGAACAAAAAGTGTCAGCATTATTAGTTTGCACTAGCTAATATGTAAACTGGTCTCACCTAGCATCAGATCCACAATAAAAAACGATCTTACCCTGAGCTCCTCTGTAGTATGCAGTAGCGATGCACTTGAATTTTTCCTGCCCAGCAGTATCCCAGCTAACGAAAAGAAAGTACTTAAGAATGGCAAAAAACTAAAAAGAAAAGTACTCAGAAAGTACTTACATGTATGCAGAATATCAAATCAAACTACTCACATCTGAAGGGAGAAAGGCACTCCGGATATCTCAAACCTCTCAATCTCAAAGTCAACTCCTATGGTGGCCTTGTAGTCTCTTTCAAATACATCCTTACAGAACCTGAAAAAGGCGTCTTTATTTGTGTGGTGTTCAGAACTCCACTCACAATAGAATAGTGTCAAACCAGATTTGTCTATAATTATTCTGCTTTTTTAGTACTAAATCCCTAACCTGCTTTTAGGTGGAATCAGTTGGTTACAAAAGACTGATGTGTTCATACTATATGTCAAGAAACATGTTCTAAGGTTAATGCATGAACTGGGTTTCCAACCTTTTCCAGTCAGGATCAATCTGATTGTCTTTAAGATGGTTAGCAGCACGGCGAAGTGCATCATTACATGACTACAATATCTTTCTGGTCAATCCTTTTCAATTGTAGATACCTGGATACTATTTACATCTTTAAACTCTTAACAGTATCCGATTAAACAATATTCAGGAACTGGCCACTGCCCATAGACCGTGGTGCAAACCTGTGATAAAGGATCACAGTACTCATGATTTACTTGAAGAGGTCACTCGCCATATATTGTGATCACAGTTAAACAGGTTCATCTTAATGGCTAATTGTTGAGTTGTGTGTACCTATTAATGAGGCAGGTCTTCCCCACATTTAGGTCTCCAACAACCACCACTTTTGACATTTTTCTGGCGGTCCCATCTTCAAAGAAGACAACATGACAGTGAGATGTTAAAGCTTTTCATTTGATGTTGATCTATAAGCATTGACACAAATCAGGAGACGCACGGCTGACGACTGGTGGCTCCGTCTTTACAGGCTGCTTTAGCCTGAATGTCCCAGTCTTTCTTTCAGCTGCAGAGCCGCGTTACGTGTGTAGCACTAAGAATAACAAGAACATACATTACTTACATGTATTTTGCCATTACATACACTGATAAACAAGACTTAGATTCTGAAAGGCTGTACTTACGCCAAGCAGTGCTTTGAGCTCAATGCTAACATGCTAACAATGTTAATGCTAACATGCAGATGGTTCAACCCAGTCTCACGGCATTTCGTGTTCACCAACACGATTTTTAATCTATTGATTCGTGTTCACCATCACGATTTGCCCCTTTTTTTCGTGTTGCACACCACGATTTTAAAAGCATTGTATTTCTACTGGTAACGTGTTTCGTGCCTGCAGGCTGCAGCACGTCTTTTACTCCGGTCGGGTCGTGGAAGACCGGAAGCTGTGTGGTTCATAAAAACATGTTCTTACTCAATATCAAGCCACAATTATTGCTTTTATTTTAAATCGTATAATTTCGGACTTTTGTTGCCGTCTGTGAGGAAAATAAATGGGGCTCAGAGCCTCAGGATACTGAAATCTGTATTTTTAAATATTTATTTTCTTCTAATTTGTTATTCTTTTCAAAATAACACACTGTTATTTACTCACCAATAACACTCAATTATCCTTGCTTTTATTTATTGGTTTAATTCCATAATCTCGGGCTTTTTTGGCGTCCATCAGGAACTGAATTTCAAATAAAAATAACCGGAAACAGACGTAGGCCTATAAGGGACATTTCGAGCATCGTTGCGATTGTCAACATTTCTGAGTTATGATGGCCGAAGACACTACACTACCCATAATCCCCAGCTATCGTTTAGGACTACAGTCCCGTAAGGTTACGCAGAGCGTCAAACAGCTGTGTGAAATGGAACGAAACCACGCCAGACTATCCAAAACTGGAATCGACACCCCCCCAGAACTACACATGCTGGCTATTGTGTTTCGCAAAATGTTCTATGGGACGTCTCTACTGAACGTTTCGTTTTTCCCACAATTAGGGACAGTTGCCAGTATTAAACACATTGGTGTTATCAAATGTAAAACATATAATTAATAAATGGGGTGAAATCACTTGTGTCCATAATTCTCAGCATTAATATATAGCATTAATATATACCCACATGACAGCTCATTGCTACTTTGTAATTCTACTCCACTACAATTCAGAGGTTAACCTGGTATTTTTACTCCACTACATTATTTGAGTTACTTTGCAGATTCTGATTAATTATGTGAAATATAAACAACCCTTAAATCAGACTTTAGTTACACCTGAGTAACATTCAGGTAAGGTGATTGTCAAGTGCCAACAATCAGGAGAGATATTTGATAGTTGGTGCTTGAGAAGACTAAACATGTATCTGCAATTGACACGAATGGAAACAAGTAATAAAGTATATTCATTACTCGTTATTCTCTACTAATAGTTAATTAAAGACTGTATATTATGGCTATTTTGCACATCCCTTTCAAGATTTTCAAAGGTTTATTGACATATCATACACAACTACGGTGTAGTTATGCAATGAATGAAAAACTTGGGTCACAGGTTCCTCAACAGTGCATTACAAGACATCTATCAATATGTGTATACCTCACCATTAAACTGTCGTATCTGCACATTTCTTATTCTATCTACATACATAAGTGTATAATTAATGTGTATACTATCAGTTAAATAAGTGCTTCAACATAGTTAACATGGCAGGAAAGCAATATATTAGACGTTAATTACTTGTGTCAGGCTTAATATTAATATTTAATGTTTAATATAAAGGGTTAAGCGTTTTTCTGTTTTTGCACCTCCTCCTATTAATATCTGTGTACATCCTGCACTAAACTGTTTTATTGTAGAGATCACTTATAGTATCTTCTTGATTTTTTATATTCTATATTTATATATTTATACTTTCCCCCTATGAAAGTATGTACTCTTAATATTGTTTTAATCAAATATAACACATAAAAACAATAATTCAATAACGTGCTTTAACCACTAGGCGGTGCACACAAGGTGCACACAGCCATAATAATAACTTTGTAATTATTAGTGTGTATGTACAACAATCTGAAGATGTATAGTTTTATGCATGCTTTCACATCATTTTACAGCATATTGCTATACTATTTCAGACTCAGTATTTACATTCTTACATTCAAAGACAATCAGTAATATCTTTAAAACTACAGTCCTTTTCTCTCAGCTGTGCACCGTTATGGTGTAAATATAACCTATCTATGAATTAGATAAAATGTAAAAGTCAGCCGAATTAGTGTTGATACTGCAAGGAGACGTATTGTGTGAAGAGAAATTGAAGATGTTGTTTAATTGTTGATATATTTATGATCCACGTCAAGTATTCAGTTTCGGCGGCATTTCTTCGGTTTTTCCAAAGGTCTTCTCATCAGGGCTCTCTAATAAAGAACTATGGCAGATCTGTAATATGTAATGCAGCCGAATCGTGACAATGCCGTTATGTGATGACTTTCAAAGAGAAAAGCAAGAGCACTCGGAATTAAGTATTATTTTATACTTTTAAAATGTTTTCCGGATTTCATATAATATAAACACCAAATCCCAGCATGCATTGCTGCTAACACATCCAATCAGCGAGCTTAAAACCATAGATGAGGATCTTGGGTAATTGCTCGAAATGCCTACGTCTGTTTCCGGTTATTTTTATTTTGAAATTCAGTTCCTGACGAACGCCAAAAAAGCCCGAGATTATGGAATTAAACCAAGAAATAAAAGCAAGGATAATTGTGTGTTATTGGTGAGTAAATAACAGTGTGTATTTTGCCGGAAGTGCTCAACAAGAAAATAAAGGTGACGTAAATAATAATGATAATACAAATAATGAACTTGAGCTAAGTAGTGTTATGGCACCTACATTAGTTATTTATATTTTGCCATCACTGAACTATACGTTTAATACATTTAAGTCAAGCTAAGGTACATATGTTACATGTGTACAGCTAGTTAGTGCTCTTACCTGTGATGCCTCCTCCAAACAGCATAATAACCAGACTGTATCATTAAAACTAAGTACCAGTTCTAGATCCTTGACTTTAGACAAACAATTCAAAAGACAACATGTATTTAAAGACCAATCTTTATTTGAAGGTGCCTCTTAACCTGAGATATTAGTTATACAGTAATAGTATTGACAATCTAAAAAAACTGAGCAACTCAACCGTCAACTTTATGTTTCTTATTGTCTAAAGCATTTATTATTTTCATTTCCCCCCTCTCATATTCAGTGTGGACGGATTGAGACAGCGTGGTGTCCAGAGGGCTGCAGAGACTTCAGGGAGAAACCTCTGTGATGGACGTCCAGTCTGTTGGTTTGGAGAGGACTGAGGGTCTTTCCTCAGCGAGGAGGACCAGGCCTGATGGAGGAGCCCATGCTGGGCACAGCTGATACCAACTGCACAGGCCTAGTCTGTCACTTTATTTCACTAAATGTGTTTACTTATACATTTAATAGGTTTACACCTTCTGTCCATATGTGCTTTTTATTTAAAACATTTGATTAACTTTTGGTTCACATTTCAATAAATTGTATTTGTATTTGTATGCACTCCTTTTGTCCATTACTCTTACTGAAAATGGTAGATTACACATTCACATCTGACTGAAGATTGGCCCCATTTATTTGTGACGTTGTAAACTCTGCGGTGCAAGGCACAGGTGATGTGAAGCTCATAAAGTGAGGCAAATAGAAATAATCAGCTGATGGAGTGTAGATGTGGAAATAGGTGCATTCGATCAGCTGACTGTTTTTCGCCACACTTTATAAGCCGACTATAACCACCCCTTCTCTGAGGTGCAAGCAGCGTCACAAACAAATGATGGTCCTGATAGACTACAAAAATATTCGGTGTGCAGATCTTTGTTTTCACAATACAAGTAGTTGCTTAGTGAATGTCCTGTACTGGTCTTAAAATCTCATAACATCAGCTTTTAATGTTCCTCTTGGATGTTCTTCTTGACCCTCAGAGAAGGAGAAGATGTTGTGTCTTTCGGCATGTCCTTTCCTAACAAAAATGACAGGAAACATAAAACATTATTGCAGAACAAGTGTGTTATTTATGAAAGAGGTGTGTTTGTGTGTTTAGGGGCTGTTGATATAATTATTTTTTTAATTGTAATCAGATTATGAATGAACAGTATGAAATTCATCAACATTGAAATATATGTTATTATCAAAATAATATTTAACTGTTATCAAAACGTAGTGCAACTGTAGAAGCTTGCTCTGTTGTCTCACTGAAAGAATAACTTTTACCACATTTTTTACAGACAATATTGAGAGATAAATAGTAGCAGTTCTCACTGTGTTATATCTTTGCCTTCAATACATTAAATTAGAAAGCTGACAACGTGATATTGCTTGTTAACATCTAAATGTGACTTTTTGCATGGAAAAAATCCTCAACTGAACTGATGTGTAGGTGATCTAGTATTTAGTATTGTTTAATGGAATGTATATCAGTGTATTCAAGTCAATACTTCATTCATTTAAAAACCAAATATCTTTCTTGATTCTTGTACAGTATGAAAAAAAGAAGTCTTAGTACCTGAGCTGAAGTTCACTGCTGTGAGGAGTCCAGTTCTGTCTCTCACTCTCTGGTCCAGCCTGTCTAGCATCACCTGGAGTGGAGTGCACCAGCTGGGCATAAGCTGGGCGTAACTCTACGTCCGAAGTAGAACCGAAGGTTAAGACCAACACTAAAGTTATGACTAGTGCAACCACTTAGACTTAAGCCCTGTATGCGTTGGCGCCCGGGTGTAACTTTACGCCTAGTATGGAGCAGGCGTAAATCGGAAAGACAGACTAGTATCCATAGTAACGTAAAAACAGGCAAGAAGGATATTAACGATGGCCAGGGCGTCTTGTTTACATGTTTAACAATGAAAGGGCATTAAGAAGAGAAAGAGGCGTCCGTGATCGAACAAACCCACTGGACATCTATTCAGACAGTGAACTGATATAGGTTTCGGCAGACAAGCCTTTTTTGATTTAATCGAGGAGATCTCCCCTCAACTCCAGCACGGATCAGATCGAAACGCTGCGCTCTCCCCAACCTTGCAGGTGCTGATTGCGCTCAGATTCTACGCGAACGGGGCCTTTCAAAAATACTGTGGGAGACATGATTAATGTTCATCGCACAACTGCATGTCGGGCTATAAGACAAGTTCCATTGGCCCTCCAGCACCGATTTCTTTCTCCGTCAGTTCCCGCTGTTGCTCTGACAAATCCCTCTTTCTCTTTCGGGGTGTGGCCATTTGGGATTCCCCTTGAGTCATCGCTGATGCTGTGGGTGTGGGAATTCCCTCTTCTCTGCGGTCCTCTGAGTCTGTAAAATGGCGTTGCTTGGCAACAATTACTGTTATGCGTGTATTCACGTGGACGCGCATCTTAAGACCAGGCGCAGCTACGCCCGAGACTAGTCAGGCTTGGTGTCACTCGGTGTAAATTCGAATCACTACGTCGGACGTAGCTAAGCCCGACGTTAGAGTTAAGCCCTAGCTTTTTTACGCCCATCTGGTGCACCTCCACTTCTGGACACCTTAAGCTTAAACAAACGATATTATGTAAAGTACCATGTGTACAAACAATATAACTGATTCTCTTCTGTTGAACATGTTGGATTGTGTATTGTCCGAGTCAGGGTCCTTTTTATTTTACTGTAACTTTGGAAGTTGTGTTACCAATGCTTACTGGTTTATTTGATATCAATTTGTAATACAATTAATAAAAACAACAAGGTTTGGGTTCGTTCTTCAGATGACTGTGACGTTAACGTGTAAGCTCAATAATGAACTCCAGCTCAACCAACCATATTGTAATATCTAAGTAATCATCTTGAAATATGACATTAATAATTGTAATATACACACATCTTATTGTGAGGTTGATTTCACATACACTACTTCGACGTTAGCTAAATAGAAAATAGCATGGGATAATTTACAAAGGCTCTAAAAACACAGCAGGAGCCCAAGACAATTATAAAAACTTGTCATGATTTCAGTACAGTTCAATTGGTTTTATTTTCATAAACGGTTATCAACCGTTAGTGCCAAAGCAGTAGGCTATAATATATGAATTACTGCTGTATAGACTACAACCACTACTTGTTGAGCTCAGCATAAACTCAACAGAGCTAGCGTTAGCTGGCTGACTGACATTATTTTGCCGCTAAACTGCACGATATAAACGGTGGTCTTCAATGCGGATTTAATCCTCAATCACAATAATAATATTCAAAGTAATACTGGGCAAGTATATGGGCGAAACTTACCGTTGATTGACGCGCCATGTCAGCGGACTGGTAGCGACACGAACAGTAGCCGCGCTGTCATCCGGTGTCGACCATGACTGTTGACTGTGACTGACCCAAGCCTCGTTGTTCTGAAGTAGCTCCGCCCCTTCGCTCCAAACCCCCCCTCCCTCCCCCCACATCTACAGGTGAAAATTACTTTTGCGACACAATTTATCGCAAGAAGTGTAGGCAAAAAGTCAAGACCGCAGATTCGTCGATTTATACTGCCACAGAGGCAGATTCGTCAAGTTGTAATGACTGATTGAGAGGTTGTAATAAATAAAGTTGCAGTTTAAATGGAAAATATATTTTGAAAAATGTAGTATTTTTCTGCAAGTGAACATTTCCATCTCTAAGTTCATTTTTTTTCTACAAGCTACACAACTTTTTTTTTCTTTTACTTCTGTGACTTCAAATTGGTTCACAGTTACGTGGATATTTTTTACAAGTGTAAATCTGGTTCACAGTTACGTGGATATTTTATTCAAGTGTACATTTGGTTCACAGTTACGTGGATATTTATACAAGTGTAAATGTATGCACCAAAGCACCGATTGTTGTTTCGTGCGAAGGTGCTCACATCAGGTGTTCACGCTCTCGCATTTTGCACCTATCTACCTTCATATGTGAGGAGCTCCACGGATTGGTCCATTTTGCACCAATGGCTCCATTGGGGTCGTCGTCACGTCACTTGGTATCCCGGAAGAAAAAATGGGAAAAGAGAAATGTCGAGGCGTTCTGGGGGCATACATCATGGATGTATAATAAGAACTGGATACAGCGTGGGAGGCGGGGCCAAATTCATTCCTATGAGAGTTGCTCATGTAGCGCATGATGATAAAATTGGCCCAACTTTTGAGAGAGTAAAACGTCACAGATTACCCCGGCATGCCTGAGAAGTACCCGTATGTGCGCTCATAGCGCATGCGCAACTTTAACCAAAAGATGCTCGTTCACATCAAGGCACGTCAATTTGCGTACACGTAACAGCCACCGTGCGCTCATGTACGCATGGTATGGCTTGTTATTATGCAGTTAGCAGCTAGCGGCTAGCTAGTTAATTATGCTAATGTACACATCAATCGTTATGTACTTCTATTATGCTGTAACAGGATCTAGTGATATCCAACAGAGCTCCATTTAGGCATGAAAGAATTATTGCACGTTTATAGTATATATATATAGATATATATATACAGTGCAATAATACAGTGCAATAATTATTTCATGCTAAATGAACATTCCTGTAGCTTCTTATATATATATATAAGAAGCTACAGGAATGTTAATCTACGTCGGTAATATTAACTTTATTTAATACAATCATTTACGGTACAAGATTTACATCATACAGCCCATGTAGTATAATATTTTACAAATGATGAATTACAGCAAACATGTGCAATATATCCATTATTACAGCTGGCAGTAAGGCGATATGGGTCCGTTGTTAGTGTGCATCCATGGGTAAAGAGAAACTCATGTAGTGCTGAACACGTAACATGAACGTGCCGGGCAGCGCGGTCCCGTGGGTTAGATGCGCGTTCATAATGCAGAGGGAAATAACTCTCAGAATAACGTTATTAGCACATTTTTACAACTTGAGGAACGAATGTTTTTAATAAGGGCTATACAAGTGTTCATACTGGGTTGTTTATTTAGTTTAAAAAAAATTATCCCACGAGTTACAGACCACTCTTTCCCCATGTAAGTCAATGGGAAAAAGTGTTTCCGGGCCTGGCAACCAAACGGATGTGCAGTACCGCCGTTTGGCCACCACGAATATTTCCATCTGAGTCCGGCGCACTTCCTGGGGGCTTGGTTCTGGGGCAGCATAGACAGGTCTTTTCTGTGTTAGAGTTTTACTCGCTTCAAGGTGTACTTTGAGGGTTTGTGACTCTGCAGACCGTCTACATGCAGAACAACCTTCATAACACGAGGGGACGGGTGAGAACCGGAAAAGCATGACATGGGACTTAAGTTTTTTTTATTTTGTCATAATGGTACTTTACTTGAGTATTTCTATTATATGCTTCATTAAACTTTCACTCCACTACATAAATACACATTAACCTTTATATATGATATTTATAAGTATCCAAAATTGCCTCAAATTTAAATTGCCTCAAATTGACACATTTAAATGATCTTACATGTATTTGTAAGCAATGAACAAGACAATATAATATTCCTAAAAATATAATACTTTGAAAAGACCCACTGTGCATAATGGGTGCTTCTGATACTTTAAGTATATTTGGTCGATCATAATTCTGCACTTCAACTGATATTTAGAAAATCAGGACTTTTAGTAATAATAGAGTATTTTCAAGCCAAAGTATTTATACCATTACTGAAGTAAAGGATCTGAATACTTCTTCTACCTCTGGTAACAACATAGGAAACACTCACCAACAGTCTTGGCGTTGAAGAATGTACGTGAGAAAAGTACCACTGTCACCTCATGACTGCAGTTCTTCTCCTGTGTTAACATCAAAACACTGCTGTCGTTTCATATTTGAAAGAACATGTTACAACAAATGAGAAAAAAGGAAAGAAATTACAAACCTTCCACTTGGCAAAAAGGTCCGACAGGAAGCCGTTTACAGCCTTCTCAAAGTACAGATCACCTGAGAGCAGGACATTCATATCACTGATGAATACACATAAACAGATCAAACCTGCTTACACAATGTGAGAGGCTCAACTCACCATAGATGTCAAAGTCCCACATCTCACAGCTCATCTGGATGAAGATGTACACCATGGCAGACGTGGAGCGGAACACCACCTGGGTCACAAGATCAGGACATTCAAGAGAAGTGAGTGATGACTCAAATAAATAAACACTGCAGTGAATATCAACAGCTCTAAAGCTTAAGGAAGTCAGTTTCTATGTGTTGTAACATATGATCCTTCAATCAGTAAGTCAGCAAAACGTTTGTGGTGTACCTGCGGTCAAAGGAAACATGCATTTCAAGCCAACGTATTTCTGCCAACACTCTCATAATGTGTTCAATAGCACCATAAGTTGTGGTGCAAACAAGTGAAATATTGCTTGACCATATAATTATGTATCATTATTACATTATTACCTCTTGTGTTTCTAACTCTAACCTGTCTATTTGATGTGACTAATGTGAACATTTGAATGACTATTTGTGTGTATTTATTGTCTTTATCCTCTCCACCAGGCGTAAGCCGGTGTTTCTACATGTGTTTCTGTCCACAGCGGATCGTGCATCCACTGGACCATCAGACCGTTTGATCAGTGCTGGCTGTGAATTACAATTGGTGAAAACATGCAATTGACTGTTTGATAACACAGTGCCCAGCACTCCGCGGGCTAAGAGCAAGCCTTCCGGTGTGCTCCAGGTTAGAGTTGGCCTTTGCCGTGGCTAAAGAAATGACACCAATAGTTAGCTCTCATTTTGAATGGAAGCGCCTGATTTGTCAAATGGTCATTGCCGCAACCCACATTCTCAGCTCTGCTGCTCATCCCACTGATGCATGTTTCTCACACATGTGGCACCATGTCAAAGGTAATTATACTGGCTTTCCAATGGTAGAAGTTGTTCAAACAAAGAAATAATTGACCAAACACACATTTCCTTACTTATCGTGTTACATTTAGATTGGGATTACTTCAAGTATTGTTGTGCTGTTGGTAAATATCTGTTTTCAAAGTGCTCTTACCCGAGTGTCTTCACTGATGTACCCACAGGTCACTTTCTCTCCCTTCACCCACAGCTCACTGGCCTGGGCTCTGCCAGATGAGAACAGCATGAGCGTGCATGTAGTGACAGACACATTATGCACTCATCATCACCATTGCATATAAAGAAAACAAAGCAAGGGACAGATCAAATCAAACAAAACACAACCGTGTGTTATTGCCCTTCTACTAATTCAATGCAATATTAATACAGATAATTAATAAAACAGACAATGGAAAACATGATTAGAAGAAGCGGGAGGGCAGAAAGCATATAAAGAAAAAAGCCCGCCCGTTAGTCATTCGGTTCAACGTTTCTGGTCAGGGACCCAAATATTAAGGCATTTTAACTGCAAACTTAGGACGTGGGATTCCATGTGTGTCTGTACAGTATATACATACACATAGATAAACTAAATGCTATGTATACATACACATATATACAGCACATACACATATACCACTGACCACTAGAAGCTCCACACGTGGCGACCTCTCAGTCCCATTCAGGAAGTGTACTTTTGGTCAGTCATCATTCTCGGTCACAGCAATACAAAACTGGAACTCTCGACCCACTCAAATCAAGGACACACGTACACATCCCACCTTCACAGCTCACTTAGAAACACGGCTCACTGAGAACTCCACCGGCACACACTAGTCTGTGTTGCATGTTGTGATCATGCATGTTGCCCCTCGTCTCTGTGATGTGATTGTGATGTACTGTATGTAGTAACGTGTGTTGTTTATTGTTCTCTTTTATCCTCACACCGGTATATACTTGTCTTTCCTCCTTTTTATTTTATTTTATATATTTTCTTATAACTAATGCTGTTGATATATTGTAATTTTAAGGGTGTCTATTACCATCTGGTATCCGGGGACAACAGCTGGAAATTAGCCATGTCGGCTAAAGCTGCACCATTTACTGTTTTTGTGACAGTTCATCGATGGGGACTGTCCACGACACTATAAATAAATAAACTAATATATACACACATTTTGAGAGTGAAAAGAAAATACAATACCAAATCAATGAAAAGCAAAATAAAGAGGTATGTAAATGTTCTTTTACTTTTAATGTAATGTCACCCTGCCTGCCTTTATTGTAAATAGAGTGTAGAGAATACAATTAATTATCAGTACCTGATTCCAGCAAACTCCACTTTCTGCGTCACATAAGCCCCTGTGCTCACCTGGAATCCAAAGGATACATGTTAAACCCTCACATAGCTTTTCCTTTTCACATTGTATCCAGATGTGATCCTTCTCATGTCCCACCAGACTCTTCTTCAGCCTCCACATGTCTCCTCTGCCGATGTACTGGTCCTTGAAGGTCAGCTCCACCAGGTCCAGTGTTACATCCTGCCGGGAAAAGCGAAACGATGAGAGATTCTATTCGCCGACAGAGTGTGGAGACGCAGAGAGGTCGCAGTGAGCATACCTTTGGGTCCACAATGTTAACAATGACATCCTGGTACAGCAGCTTGAAGGCTTGTGCTACAGTCTGATCCACACTGATGGTCTCTGGATAGGAACACAATAAATCAAGTTTAAGAAATGACTTGTTATTACTATAATGTTATCACTATTTCATCTGTGCAGCTTCAGAATCAGATTTACTGCTGATTAGGTTTACATATACAAAGAAAAAGGAAGAAATGTATATCTATTTTTATTTAGAAACAGGATCTGGGTTATGTTATGCATTTCTGCTTGAAAAAATACGTAATTCAATAATATCAAAGTATTCGATCTAGACTCCTTTTATTTTTGAGATATAGCAAACATTTATACATTCAAACGTTTGATCATAATGCATGTACCTTTCTGGAGGTCCTCTTTTAGGCTCTTCACCTGAAGCAGAAGAGGACTGGGAATACAAAAGAGACATGACCAGATTATAAAGTCAGAAGTGTAACAATGTGAAGAGGAACATTCCACAGCAGTCCTCTCATTGTGCCGCCTCACCTGTACTCATCCGTAGGGTGTGCGATCTCAATGATATCCCTCAGACTGACTTGAGGGAACACCTTCGGGTTGACAACCAACTCCATCTGTGCAAAGGAAAAGTTCATTTGTAAAACAATTTGATATAAATCACATGTTTCACAAGAAATCATTTATTTTGAAAGGATGAATTGGAAGTGACTGCTTACCACTGCCACCGAAGCCTTTCTTGTGCAGCACAAGCTTATATGATTTGTTGGTCTTCATAATGAACCAGCTGGAGATCAACATATTAACTTGTTATGTGACTTCTTACAGTTGCAGGCAATAACACGAGTATTTGTATTCCATATCACTAAACTACAATACATTCAAGAGGTATTTTGTATTACTATGACTTATTGGAGTATTCAATAACACATTAACGTAGATAGAACAAGTGGACGTATAGAATACATATAGAAGTACCTCAGCACGAACTCCTTTAGCAGCACAACCTGCCCTGTGATGTTGACATACGCTAGCTTAGCACGTGTCTCATTTGAGAAGCCCTACAGCGACCGAACTATTACAAACTAACATTAGCACCAACGTTAAAATAACTTTAACTTGTAAGTACGTTTTTAACTTGGAATTAGAAAGCAGCTAACTAACTAGCTAGCTCTCACTGGTCGCACTTCCTCCAAAACATGGACATGCGAGATGTGATTGGTTAGCCGCGGGTCAGAGAGTATTTAGCGAAGCAAGAGGGCTCACTCCGCTTTAATTTATTATTTCTACTAAGATTACAAAGTACGTTTCTTACGGTTGACCCCATTATGTCCATGAATTCACCCAAATTCCAAAACATACAAGACCTTTTCCTTAATAATATGTACATATACATCAAACACATCTGCATGATCAATTGAAAGGTCATACAAACTATGATGCGTTCATTCATCTTTGTTTACATATAAGGACCATCGAATGAATAAAGGCAAGCATGTAAGCCTTTGGTGTTTTACAGGGGATAAGAAAGTCCTAATCATTAACGAATACATTATGAATGTTGCGTGTAAATCTTGCGTAGCCTGACATCATTTTAATATAATCATGACAGAACACTTCAGACAGCTGATAAACCACTTTATTAGTTGACAAAAATACTGTTTACACTTTCATTAGATACAAGTAAACACACTTAAATAAACCTTTATCACCCACAGTAAGAGGTGACACATATTCCACCACCAATACTGTATAAAAAACAAACACTATGGCAGTAGCAAAGACATTCTTAAGCGCCCATACAAGGGTTTTTACCAAAAGTGATTGGCCTGTCCCATGGTGGACAAAATGGAGTTTGTATTTAACAGAAAAAAAAGACCAATACTACATGGGAAGACCATAAACTAAAACGATTAATTTGAGACGCTGATTTGATTTGTTATTAGCCTTCTTTAATGTTTTATGTTGGAACATTCTGGATGAAATACTGACAACTATCCCATACAAATGTCAAATTCATTTAATTTAGTTTCAGCAAACAGTGACCCTTTCCATCAATAACATCGGCTTCCAGGAGCTCATACTGGTTGAACCTTTTGCAATCAGAATATATGGCCGTTTTAAAGATTTAAAGGAACATCAACAGCAGCTTCTCTTTGTTCGTGCTGCGCCGCCTCCTCCAGGTTGGCCCGATCTGATTCTGTCGGACACCACAAAGATCATGGGTACATTAAATTAGCCTCAAGCTTTCATTATCAACATATCCTGCTATTAGGAGCTCTGTTATTTCTTACTGATACTATTTTCCACATCGATGCTAGCAGGGCTCCATTCTCCATTGTCCTTCAGCATGCACTTCTCAAAGGCCAAGGCTGCCACCCCTGAAGAAGAACCCTGCACGTTCTCCCCTGAAAATAAAGAAAAATGTATACTTCTTACAGGTGGCGCTCTGCAAAGACAATACTATTTGATGCTTGTTTTCCCAAGTACTATAGCAGCGACAAGTATAAGCTCTTGGTTTGACCTGTTTTAGACGAAACAGCCCAAAACTCTGCATGCATTTCTCTTGCTATCCTGATGGCATCTTTTTCTGTTCGCTGTCTTTCTTCTAAAGGCTAAAGAAGGAGATAGTTGGATAAAGAAGAACAATGGGTTGTGTGCATAGTAAACATATACAATCAAATCAAATATGTTCACCATTAGGTCACTCTTAGTGCCAACCAAGAAGATGAAACAGGAGTCAGGTTCATTTTCTCTCATGGCCTCCTCCAACCATTGGCTATAAACACAAAACAAAGTTCTTACATTATTTGAATGTGAAACATGCCCTTCCAGTTGTATGCAGTATTTGAATTTGACTCTATACTATACAGAATCCTGTGACCCTGTAAAGCAGGGGTGTCAAACTCAAGGCCCGGGGGCCAAATCCGGCCCGTGCCCCACAAGAGCCTGCAAAGAATATAATATGTTTACTATACGTTACATGCTACTTTACAGAAGCACGTTGCCCATAAACTACATGTCCCACAATGCATCTCAAGTTTGACTTTTCTTCTCAGAATCTGACTTTTTTTTCAAAATGTCACTTATTTTATTTTGACTTTTTTTTCCAGAATTTGGCTTTTCTTTTGAAATCATTTTGTGACATTCTCACGGAAGAGACTTAAGTTATTACCCTATCCGATAATAATCCAATGCAGACGGCAATAATGTAATATAATACATTCTTTTAAATATATTAAATATTTATATATGTATTTTTGTATGTATATAAAACCGGCCCTTTGAGTGCGACCATGATGCTGATGTGGCCCGAGAAGAAATTGAGTTTGACACTCCTGCTGTAAAGGATAAGCACTTACAGATAATGGATGTATGGATGTATATTAGAGATATTTATAAAACATGTATATGCTTTAGATCATTCTGGTTCCAGGTCTCTAAATCACCACCAAAATGCCTATTGAGTCTAAATTGCCATGCCTATGACTTAGACAATAATGTTACATCTAGATACTTAATTCCGGGACATAAACAAATGGAATGATAGATAGCTATCATTATTGACAGATTATTTGTGTGTAGCCTTTATTTAACCAGGTGAAAGTCCCTTGAGATCAAAAGATCTCTTTTTCAAGGGGTGACCTGCAGATACGCTATGGTGATACATTTTCACTTTTTTTGTTTAACATTTACTTTAAGTTACTACATCCCAGTGTGTGGCAATAATTGCTGGCTGTTATTTTGTGACAGAGATGTCTTTACAATGAGATATTACTGGCTGCTGACTCAGTGGTAGCTTTGCCATTCATTATCTGATGGTGTACGTGTCTGAAGAAAACACCATTGTACTGGAGGTAAGGGCACATTGTTGAGTTATCCCAGTGATAAGCTTGTGTCAGACCTACCTTGTATGATCGAGGGACTTAATGTCTGCCATGTCAAAGACTGTGATAATGACTGGAAAAGAGGAACAAAAAGTGTCAGCATTATTAGTTTGCACTAGCTAATATGTAAACTGGTCTCACCTAGCATCAGATCCACAATAAAAAACGATCTTACCCTGAGCTCCTCTGTAGTATGCAGTAGCGATGCACTTGAATTTTTCCTGCCCAGCAGTATCCCAGCTAACGAAAAGAAAGTACTTAAGAATGGCAAAAAACTAAAAAGAAAAGTACTCAGAAAGTACTTACATGTATGCAGAATATCAAATCAAACTACTCACATCTGAAGGGAGAAAGGCACTCCGGATATCTCAAACCTCTCAATCTCAAAGTCAACTCCTATGGTGGCCTTGTAGTCTCTTTCAAATACATCCTTACAGAACCTGAAAAAGGCGTCTTTATTTGTGTGGTGTTCAGAACTCCACTCACAATAGAATAGTGTCAAACCAGATTTGTCTATAATTATTCTGCTTTTTTAGTACTAAATCCCTAACCTGCTTTTAGGTGGAATCAGTTGGTTACAAAAGACTGATGTGTTCATACTATATGGTCAAGAAACATGTTCTAAGGTTAATGCATGAACTGGGTTTCCAACCTTTTCCAGTCAGGATCAATCTGATTGTCTTTAAGATGGTTAGCAGCACGGCGAAGTGCATCATTACATGACTACAATATCTTTCTGGTCAATCCTTTTCAATTGTAGATACCTGGATACTATTTACATCTTTAAACTCTTAACAGTATCCGATTAAACAATATTCAGGAACTGGCCACTGCCCATAGACCGTGGTGCAACCTGTGATAAAGGATCACAGGTACTCATGATTTACTTGAAGAGGTCACTCGCCATATATTGTGATCACAGTTAAACAGGTTCCATCTTAATTGGCTAATTGTTGAGTTGTGTGTACCTATTAATGAGGCAGGTCTTCCCCACATTTAGGTCTCCAACAACCACCACTTTTGACATTTTCTGGCGGTCCCATCTTCAAAGAAGACAACATGACAGTGAGATGTTAAAGCTTTTCATTTGATGTTGATCTATAAGGCATTGACACAAATCAGGAGACGCACGGCTGACGACTGGTGGCTCCGTCTTTACAGGCTGCTTTAGCCTGAATGTCCCAGTCTTTCTTCAGCTGCAGAGCCGCGTTACGTGTGTAGCACTAAGAAATAACAAGAACATACATTACTTACATGTATTTGCCATTACATACACTGATAACAAGACTTAGATTCTGAAAGGCTGTACTTACGCCAAGCAGTGCTTTGAGCTCAATGCTAACATGCTAACAATGTTAATGCTAACATGCAGATGGTTCAACCCAGTCTCACGGCATTTCGTGTTCACCAACACGATTTTTAATCTATTGATTCGTGTTCACCATCACGATTTGCCCCTTTTTTTCGTGTTGCACACCACGATTTTAAAAGCATTGTATTTCTACTGGTAACGTGTTTCGTGCCTGCAGGCTGCAGCACGTCTTTTACTCCGGTCGGGTCGTGGAAGACCGGAAGCTGTGTGGTTCATAAAAACATGTTCTTACTCAATATCAAGCCACAATTATTGCTTTTATTTTTAAATCGTATAATTTCGGACTTTTGTTGCCGTCTGTGAGGAAAATAAATGGGGCTCAGAGCCTCAGGATACTGAAATCTGTATTTTTAAATATTTATTTTCTTCTAATTTGTTATTCTTTTCAAAATAACACACTGTTATTTACTCACCAATAACACTCAATTATCCTTGCTTTTATTTATTGGTTTAATTCCATAATCTCGGGCTTTTTTGGCGTCCATCAGGAACTGAATTTCAAAATAAAAATAACCGGAAACAGACGTAGGCCTATAAGGGACATTTCGAGCATCGTTGCGATTGTCAACATTTCTGAGTTTATGATGGCCGAAGACACTACACTACCCATAATCCCCAGCTATCGTTTAGGACTACAGTCCCCGTAAGGTTACGCAGAGCGTCAAACAGCTGTGTGAAATGGAATGAAACCATGCCAGACTATCCAAAACTGGAATCGACACCCCCCCAGAACTACACATGCTGGCTATTGTGTTTCGCAAAATGTTCTATGGGACGTCTCTACTGAACGTTTTCGTTTTTCCCACAATTAGAAGTTGCCAGTATTAAACACATTGGTGTTATCAAATGTAAAACATATAATTAATAAATGGGTGAAAATCACTTGTGTCCATAATTCTCAGCATTAATATATAGCATTAATATATACCCACATGACAGCTCATTGCTACTTTGTAATTCTACTCCACTACAATTCAGAGGTTAACCTGGTATTTTTTACTCCACTACATTTATTTGAGTTACTTTGCAGATTCTGATTAATTATGTGAAATATAAACAACCCTTAAATCAGACTTTAGTTACACCTGAGTAACATTCAGGTAAGGTGATTGTCAAGTGCCAACAATCAGGAGAG
Source organism: Pseudochaenichthys georgianus (assembly GCF_902827115.2). Lineage (NCBI taxonomy): Eukaryota > Metazoa > Chordata > Actinopteri > Perciformes > Channichthyidae > Pseudochaenichthys > Pseudochaenichthys georgianus. Next base: position 65,921 of record NC_047519.1, on the reverse strand, counting down.
ATATTTGATAGTTGGTGCTTGAGAAGACTAAACATGTATCTGCAATTGACACGAATGGAAACAAGTAATAAAGTATATTCATTACTCGTTATTCTCTACTAATAGTTAATTAAAGACTGTATATTATGGCTATTTTGCACATCCCTTTCAAGATTTTCAAAGGTTTATTGACATATCATACACAACTACGGTGTAGTTATGCAATGAATGAAAAACTTGGGTCACAGGTTCCTCAACAGTACATTACAAGACATCTATCAATATGTGTATACCTCCACCATTAAACTGTCGTATTCTGCACATTTCTTATTCTATCTACATACATAAGTGTATAATTAATGTGTATACTATCAGTTAAAATAGGTGCTTCAACATAGTTAACATGGCAGGAAAGCAATATATTAGACGTTAATTACTTTGTCAGGCTTAATATTTAATATTTAATGTTTAAATAAAGGTTAAGCCGTTTTTCTGTTTTGCACCTCCTCCTATTAATATCTGTGTACATCCTGCACTAAACTGTTTTATTGTAGAGATCACTTATAGTATCTTCTTGATTTTTTATATTCTATATTTATATATTTATACTTTCCCCCTATGAAAGTATGTACTCTTAATATTGTTTTAATCAAATATAACACATAAAAACAATAATTCAATAACGTGCTTTAACCACTAGGCGGTGCACACAAGGTGCACACAGCCATAATAATAATAACTGTATTATTAGTGTGTATGTACAACATCTGAAGATGTATAGTTTTATGCATGCTTTCACATCATTTTACAGCATATTGCTATACTATTTCAGACTCAGTATTTACATTCTTACATTCAAAGAAAATCAGTAATATCTTTAAAAACTACAGTCCTTTTCTCTCAGCTGTGCACCGTTATGGTGTAAATATAACCTATCTATGAATTAGATAAAATGTAAAAGTCAGCCGAATTAGTGTTGATACTGCAAGGAGACGTATTGTGTGAAGAGAAATTGAAGATGTTGTTTAATTGTTGATATATTTATGATCCACGTCAAGTATTCAGTTTCGGCGGCATTTCTTCGGTTTTTCCAAAGGTCTTCTCATCAGGGCTCTCTAAATAAAGAACTATGGCAGATCTGTAATATGTAATGCAGCCGAACCGTGTATTACAATGCCGTTATGTGATGACTTTCAAAGAGAAAAGCAAGAGCACTCGGAATTAAGTATTATTTTATACTTTTAAAATGTTTTCCGGATTTCATATAATATAAACACCAAATCCCAGCATGCATTGCTGCTAACACATCCAATCAGCGAGCTTAAAACCATAGATGAGGATCTTGGGTAATTGCTCGAAATGCCTACGTCTGTTTCCGGTTATTTTTATTTTGAAATTCAGTTCCTGACGAACGCCAAAAAAGCCCGAGATTATGGAATTAAACCAAGAAATAAAAGCAAGGATAATTGTGTGTTATTGGTGAGTAAATAACAGTGTGTTATTTTGAAAAGAATAACAAATTAGAAGGAAAGAAATATTTAAAAAATACAGATTTCAGTATCCTGAGTATTCCTTACAGACGGCAACAAAAGTCCGAAATTATACGATTTAAAATAAAAGCAATAATTGTGGCTTGATATTGAGTAAGAACATGTTTTTATGAACCACACAGCTTCCGGTCTTCCACGACCCGACCGGAGAAAAAGACTGCAGTGCTGCAGCCTGCAGGCACGAAACACGTTACCAGTAGAAATACATTGCTTTTAAAATCGTGCTGTGCAACACGAAAAAAAGGGGCAAATCGTGTTGGTGAACACGAATCAATAGATTAAAAATCGTGTTGGTGAACACGAGATGCCGTGAGACTGGGTTGGATGGTTAGTATTATGTTCACCGTGTTTAGTGGTTAGATTCCTAACATTTAATAATAAAGTATTAGCCAAACTAAACAATGTATGTGATGATGATGCTAAATGAAAAGTGAACGGATCTCATTCAACTCAGTTCATCTCGAGTGGGACACTCGTTTTTGTACCACACGTCAGGGAAATCCATTGATAGGTTGTTGAGACATTTCAATCAAAACCCTAACAGTGGCACTACAGAAAGTCAAAAGTGTTAGGGAATAACTTGCTTAGGTATTCAACCTTTGACACAGTTAATAATGTTCTCCTTTCCCTGTCTCCTTTCCCACGGCACAGGTCTACGGCCTTCGGGTATTGCTGCTATCTCTCTTAAGGAGGGGCAGCTTGGGTGCATTGTTGTTGCCAGCTTATGACCGAGCACAAGCTGACGTAAGATAGTTTACGTTCAGGGACATCTAGAAGCCCTTCTTTTTAGGAACGTAGGTTCCCTGGTGCACAGTATTTTCTATGGACGACAGCTCTAGTTAGATTCAGGGTCCATATTCCTTTAGTCTCACTGATGAAGAATGTTGATTATAACACTCCGAACTAATGAAAACCTCCAACTCCAGAAGAATTCTTCAGAATTGATTTGGCATTTCAACCTGTGTCAACTCGTGGCCCGTGACATGTCTTGTGAATTCTCCGGCCGAAGCTCCAAATAAACCGTCAGTGTTTGCCATCAGAGCTCCAGCTCTCCTCGTGTCTCTGAGTCCTGACTCCATCAGAGCTCCAGCTCTCCTCGTGTCTCTGAGTCCTGACTCCATCAGAGCTCCAGCTCTCCTCGTGTCTCTGAGTCCTGACTCCATCAGAGCTCCAGCTCTCCTCGTGTCTCTGAGTCCTGACTCCATCAGAGCTCCAGCTCTCCTCGTGTCTCTCTGAGTCCTGACTCCATCAGAGCTCCAGCTCTCCTCATGTCTCTCTGAGTCCTGACTCCATCAGAGCTCCAGCTCTCCTCGTGTCTCTGAGTCCTGACTCCATCAGAGCTCCAGCTCTCCTCGTGTCTCTGAGTCCTGACTCCATCAGAGCTCCAGCTCTCCTCGTGTCTCTGAGTCCTGACTCCATCAGAGCTCCAGCTCTCCTCGTGTCTCTGAGTCCTGACTCCATCAGAGCTCCAGCTCTCCTCGTGTCTCTGAGTCCTGACTCCATCAGAGCTCCAGCTCTCCTCGTGTCTCTCTGAGTCCTGACTCCATCAGAGCTCCAGCTCTCCTCGTGTCTCTCTGAGTCCTGACTCCATCAAAGCTCCAGCTCTCCTCGTGTCTCTCTGAGTCCTGACTCCATCAAAGCTCCAGCTCTCCTCGTGTCTCTCTGAGTCCTGACTCCATCAAAGCTCCAGCTCTCCTCGTGTCTCTCTGAGTCCTGACTCCATCAGAGCTCCAGCTCTCCTCGTGTCTCTGAGTCCTGACTCCATCAGAGCTCCAGCTCTCCTCGTGTCTCTGAGTCCTGACTCCATCAGAGCTCCAGCTCTCCTCGTGTCTCTGAGTCCTGACTCCATCAGAGCTCCAGCTCTCCTCGTGTCTCTGAGTCCTGACTCCATCAGAGCTCCAGCTCTCCTCGTGTCTCTCTGAGTCCTGACTCCATCAAAGCTCCAGCTCTCCTCGTGTCTCTCTGAGTCCTGACTCCATCAGAGCTCCAGCTCTCCTCGTCTCTCTCAGTCCTGACTCCATCAGAGCTCCAGCTCTCCTCGTGTCTCTGAGTCCTGACTCCATCAGAGCTCCAGCTCTCCTCGTGTCTCTGAGTCCTGACTCCATCAGAGCTCCAGCTCTCCTCGTGTCTCTGAGTCCTGACTCCATCAGAGCTCCAGCTCTCCTCGTGTCTCTCTGAGTCCTGACTCCATCAGAGCTCCAGCTCTCCTCGTGTCTCTCTGAGTCCTGACTCCATCAAAGCTCCAGCTCTCCTCGTGTCTCTCTGAGTCCTGACTCCATCAAAGCTCCAGCTCTCCTCGTGTCTCTGAGTCCTGACTCCATCAGAGCTCCAGCTCTCCTCGTGTCTCTCTGAGTCCTGACTCCATCAGAGCTCCAGCTCTCCTCGTGTCTCTCTGAGTCCTGACTCCATCAGAGCTCCAGCTCTCCTCGTGTCTCTGAGTCCTGACTCCATCAGAGCTCCAGCTCTCCTCGTGTCTCTGAGTCCTGACTCCATCAGAGCTCCAGCTCTCCTCGTGTCTCTGAGTCCTGACTCCATCAGAGCTCCAGCTCTCCTCGTGTCTCTCTGAGTCCTGACTCCATCAGAGCTCCAGCTCTCCTCGTCTCTCTGAGTCCTGACTCCATCAGAGCTCCAGCTCTCCTCGTGTCTCTGAGTCCTGACTCCATCAGAGCTCCAGCTCTCCTCGTGTCTCTCTGAGTCCTGACTCCATCAGAGCTCCAGCTCTCCTCGTGTCTCTCTGAGTCCTGACTCCATCAAAGCTCCAGCTCTCCTCGTGTCTCTGAGTCCTGACTCCATCAGAGCTCCAGCTCTCCTCGTGTCTCTCTGAGTCCTGACTCCATCAGAGCTCCAGCTCTCCTCGTGTCTCTGAGTCCTGACTCCATCAGAGCTCCAGCTCTCCTCGTGTCTCTCTGAGTCCTGACTCCATCAGAGCTCCAGCTCTCCTCATGTCTCTGAGTCCTGACTCCATCAGAGCTCCAGCTCTCCTCGTGTCTCTGAGTCCTGACTCCATCAGAGCTCCAGCTCTCCTCGTGTCTCTCTGAGTCCTGACTCCATCAGAGCTCCAGCTCTCCTCGTGTCTCTCTGAGTCCTGACTCCATCAGAGCTCCAGCTCTCCTCGTGTCTCTGAGTCCTGACTCCATCAGAGCTCCAGCTCTCCTCGTGTCTCTGAGTCCTGACTCCATCAGAGCTCCAGCTCTCCTCGTGTCTCTCTGAGTCCTGACTCCATCAGAGCTCCAGCTCTCCTCGTGTCTCTCTGAGTCCTGACTCCATCAAAGCTCCAGCTCTCCTCGTGTCTCTGAGTCCTGACTCCATCAAAGCTCCAGCTCTCCTCGTGTCTCTCTGAGTCCTGACTCCATCAGAGCTCCAGCTCTCCTCGTGTCTCTGAGTCCTGACTCCATCAGAGCTCCAGCTCTCCTCGTGTCTCTCTGAGTCCTGACTCCATCAGAGCTCCAGCTCTCCTCGTGTCTCTGAGTCCTGACTCCATCAAAGCTCCAGCTCTCCTCGTGTCTCTCTGAGTCCTGACTCCATCAGAGCTCCAGCTCTCCTCGTGTCTCTGAGTCCTGACTCCATCAGAGCTCCAGCTCTCCTCGTGTCTCTCTGAGTCCTGACTCCATCAGAGCTCCAGCTCTCCTCGTGTCTCTGAGTCCTGACTCCATCAGAGCTCCAGCTCTCCTCGTGTCTCTGAGTCCTGACTCCATCAGAGCTCCAGCTCTCCTCGTGTCTCTGAGTCCTGACTCCATCAGAGCTCCAGCTCTCCTCGTGTCTCTCTGAGTCCTGACTCCATCAAAGCTCCAGCTCTCCTCGTGTCTCTCTGAGTCCTGACTCCATCAGAGCTCCAGCTCTCCTCGTGTCTCTGAGTCCTGACTCCATCAGAGCTCCAGCTCTCCTCGTGTCTCTGAGTCCTGACTCCATCAGAGCTCCAGCTCTCCTCGTGTCTCTGAGTCCTGACTCCATCAGAGCTCCAGCTCTCCTCGTGTCTCTGAGTCCTGACTCCATCAGAGCTCCAGCTCTCCTCGTGTCTCTCTGAGTCCTGACTCCATCAGAGCTCCAGCTCTCCTCGTGTCTCTCTGAGTCCTGACTCCATCAAAGCTCCAGCTCTCCTCGTGTCTCTCTGAGTCCTGACTCCATCAGAGCTCCAGCTCTCCTCATGTCTCTGAGTCCTGACTCCATCAGAGCTCCAGCTCTCCTCGTGTCTCTGAGTCCTGACTCCATCAGAGCTCCAGCTCTCCTCGTGTCTCTGAGTCCTGACTCCATCAGAGCTCCAGCTCTCCTCGTGTCTCTCTGAGTCCTGACTCCATCAGAGCTCCAGCTCTCCTCGTGTCTCTCTGAGTCCTGACTCCATCAGAGCTCCAGCTCTCCTCGTGTCTCTGAGTCCTGACTCCATCAGAGCTCCAGCTCTCCTCGTGTCTCTGAGTCCTGACTCCATCAGAGCTCCAGCTCTCCTCGTGTCTCTCTGAGTCCTGACTCCATCAGAGCTCCAGCTCTCCTCGTGTCTCTCTGAGTCCTGACTCCATCAAAGCTCCAGCTCTCCTCGTGTCTCTGAGTCCTGACTCCATCAAAGCTCCAGCTCTCCTCGTGTCTCTCTGAGTCCTGACTCCATCAGAGCTCCAGCTCTCCTCGTGTCTCTGAGTCCTGACTCCATCAGAGCTCCAGCTCTCCTCGTGTCTCTCTGAGTCCTGACTCCATCAGAGCTCCAGCTCTCCTCGTGTCTCTGAGTCCTGACTCCATCAAAGCTCCAGCTCTCCTCGTGTCTCTCTGAGTCCTGTTTCCAATTGTTTCGGAAGTTTCCCTCACAAAAAGGATCACCCAAGTCTTTAGGATACATTGTATGGAACCCATGAATGCCTGTATAATATATGTTATCAATTCATTAGGTAGACATTTGATTTGATGATTGCAGAAGATGAAAAGTCACCAAAGCAGGACAATTGTACCACGACCAACATGTATGGAAATCCATGTGATAGTTACATTTCACTGAGGCAATTGAAAATGATGATGGCACTACAGAAAAGGTCAATTCTCATCTGCTTGGGACCATGAAATGATTGTAGGTTCAAACTTTAATAATCCAATCACTGTTAGAAACATTCCTCAAGTCGGCTGTTATAAATCCCACCAATGGAAATGCCACATGGTTAACTGGGATAGAATACAGGGGGTGGATGTCTGCTTTACTGAGCTACTCAATTGGACTCTGTGGTAACGCAACATCAGACCTACAGCCTCTATCTTGTTTGTGTGTGATGTCGATGTAGAAACTGGGGCAAGCACTTTGATTTTCTACTATTAGAACCTTGTGCTCTCAATATTCAGCATCTTACATTGAACACAAGACCTTTCCAATGCCTTAATGGCATCAACACAAATGGAGAACACAGAATGTATGATGATTTATCACATTTAAATACAACCAAAATCATTTCACATTGATTCTTAAAAACACATTTTAAGATCCTTAGGTGCATTCTGGTACCGGCATGCATTCTATAATATTGTACATTCTGAGGAAAACAAGGATTAGGGCAGTTGCAGAGATAACCTGCAACTGGCCCCATTAGAATAAGTTGTTAAATATTATAGATTCCTCTCCAAATAAAGATTTTGAGGGAAGAAGGATATCTGGACTGAGTCTGTGATTGGGTAGCTGACTTCAACTGCCCATAATGAACCTGAGTGCAAGTATCTGACACTGATTTCCCTTGCTAAGAAAGTCAGTTAGAAGAAGTCACACGTTTCCAATGAAACAAACATCTTCTAGACCCCCGCTTCTACGATTCTAACCAGTGATCTCATTTCAAAGAAGGGGGTTTCCTTTGCCCATGATTGAATTGGATCAGACCATTGTCTCCTTGGAGAAAACAGGACGTACCTTTGGAAATTCCCAGATGACCCTGTCTCTGCTGATGGGTGAAGGGAATGGAATCTTCCCATTCCTGTTATCCTGCATGACAACCTGGGGGAGGGAATGTGTAACATGGGTTAGCCTCGTCTAATCCAGTGTAATACCAAGCTCTTCTTCAATGTGTGTACATTTTTTCTAAAGACATGTTCTCTGAAAACTGCATTAAGATCAGGGGCCTCATTTATAACGCCGTGCGTAGGATTCACGTGGGAAGGTTGCTTACGTAGTAGAAATCCAAAAAATAGGTACAGAAATGTTCCGACATTTTCCGATTCACCAAACATTGCGTACCGACGAGTAAAGTGCGTACAGCACTTCCTACGCCGGTTTCCCTTTAGAAATCACAATCGACTCGAAATGCGGTGCAGCTTTTGCGGGCTTCACGTAACGCCCATATGTGCCTATAAACAGTCAAAGAAACGCCCATTCATTCATTCTGACTGACTGCATGAGGAAGAGCAGGAAATGACCACAGAACAGCTAAAAAAGATCTCACACCGTGTCAGATTCTGGTTATGTTGGGGAGGTGGAGATCAATCATATTGTTTGGTGGATGCCGTTTGAACAGAGCAGCAGCAGGAGGTCGGATCGTCACCAACATACATAAATAAGTGGTCTGAAAAAGGTTCATGACAAAAACAATACACACAGCCTTCCTCAGGCAGTGTGGTTGCACCGGGGACAGGAGACCCCCCTTGATGAGAGACTGTAAGAAGTGATCGGGGAATCCCTCCGGAGTGGAGTCATGACGACTGGATCTGAATTATGTTTTTGTATTTGGTGGTTTGTGTCCCAGCTGTCGATCAGCTGTGCGCAGCGTCTCCACTGCACCCCCCCCCCCCCAGAAGTCTGACGACCCTTGGCCCCCCTGCTTCCGGCACCCATGCTTCCGAGCTACGTTTATAGAGATTAATACAAGTATGCAAGCTCTGTGCATAACTTTATTTCGCTGACTTCCGGTTTGTACTGTGTCGGCAAATCCAGTGTCCAGATTGTCGCTGTGTGACAACCATTGAACAACGTCATGTTTGTTGCAAACCTGCAAGATTACCTGTGACAAATGTCAGCGATGTGAACAGAACTGTCGCCCTACTTTCACCTGCACCCAGCAGCAAGCGGGAGAACGATATCTCATACAGTTCACACAGTAATGGAACAGTTGTTAAGCATTATTTTGTCCAACTAGTCTCTACATTATGAATTTGATGTTTGTCTAAACTGCTAAGAAGCTGACCGCTGAGTTAGAACAGAAAGACATGCAGGCCATAATCACGAGACGCTCAAAAGAGTGTGTGTAAGGCTTACATGAACTGAACTGAAACACTGTCCATTAGTTGATTAATAAACAAGACATTCAAGTCAAAGTTTTAGGCATTTTCATTTGGAGCACGCTGTAAATATGGACTATGAATGAACACGTGCAATGTGGAAACACACACATAGGTTTATTCTCAATACTCATAACAGTATCAGACACCATGACTTTACTGAGAGTGAAGATGAACATATAGTTACTGATTGGCACTGAAGACAAAATACAGTATATTGCATTTACCTCTTCCTCTAACTCTCTCTCCAAAAGTGGCCTCCATTGTTGAGCACAACAAAGTGTTCAAGCTCAGGTTTCTAAGTGATATCATTTTAACATGTGCATTCTGGGGGCAGGGGTTTGATAATTGAGTGTGGTATTTCAGTGGCAGTGTTTAGCAAACAACACACAGGCTGTCGGTTTTGAATAACGTGTCTACTGTAAATAAGAGTGTGTCGTTATTTGGTCAATCCAGTGTCCAGCGTGTCGCTGTGTGGCAACGTCATGTTTGTTGCGATACCTACAAGATTGACCTGTGACAAATGTCAGCGATGTAAACATAAATGTCGACCTGCTCTCACCTGCACCCAGCAGCAAGCGGGAGACATGTTTCATGTTGTACTTGTGAAGTTACGTCTACAATTAGGAGGGTGAGTAATTAAGCTTTTATTTCTGTAACGTTAAACTTATTGTTTTTCTTCAACAAGTTTGACTACATTGAAAGACAGAGGAGGGACAGTATGTGCATTCTTAATGAACATACTATGTATTTTAGTGTCAGGGTGTGATGCTCCAGGTCCATGAGGACAGGCCCCACAGTGAGGACAGGCCCCACAGTGAGGTCAGGATGAAGTGTTACTGTCTTAGTTACCGTCTGGTTCAACATGTCCCTGGGGATTCGGCTCACTTCAGACAGGTTAGACACAGCCAATAGTAAAACATGCACTTTAATATAACTAGCACGAGGTAGCTGCTCCCCAGACATGGACTGACTGGTCTGTGTGTGCTGCACAGAGGTCACAGTTGTGTTTTGTTCCTGTTCTGTTGTTAAAGAGTAATTTTTCTTCGTTCATAGTATAAAAGTAAATCAATTCATATCAGTATGTATAAGAAGATGTAAGTATAGAAAACATTTAGGAAAAAATATATGACTTATTTACTCCTTAAAATAGCACAATGTTATTAAACCAAAATGTTACCATAAAAGAAATAATACAAAGCAAACTGAATACGTATTTATTTTGTTTCTCTTCTTACAGGTGGGGCTGAAAGACTCGACCCCCGTTGAGCTGGAGCATCATGGCTGCAGGTGTGGCGTGTGTTACTCTCCTGCTCCAGTCACATGACTCCCAGTGGGTCCCCAGTACTCAGCTGTACAGAGCAGCAGTGCTACAAACCAAGAACTATGGCAAGTCTGAGAATAATGTCATTGTAATTCAAATACTAAAACTACACACTCATCATCTCATCATTTCTATATCTTGCTTAAACCCACAGTGTGTAAAACCAGGCCCGGTAGGGAACATGGCTGGGATTTCCACAAATCCAAAGCAGAGAACAATGTCAGAGAAAGTAACGTGAGAGATTAGTAGTTATGTGAAAGTAAGCTATGCACACAGAATAGTTGATGTGTTGATGTCTCTGAGAGCTGCTGGATCTGTCTGCCCTCAAAGTGCCAGGGATCTACAAGGACTGCACCGCTGCTTCTGCACCACAGGTAGCCCTGTGAGGTGCCACTAGTGGACTCTGCTCTCGATAAAGTTCAAGCAGGCAGTCCCTTGTCATATGAACATCACCATGACAGCTAAAAGTCACACCGCTGCCCACCACCATGCTCCACCACCATGCTCTAACACCATGCTCCACCACCATGCTCCACCACCATGCTCCACCACCATGCTCTAACACCATGCTCCACCACCATGCTCCACCACCATGCTCCAACACCATGCTCCACCACCATGCTCCACCACCATGCTCTAACACCATGCTCCACCACCATGCTCCACCACCATGCTCCAACACCATGCTCCACCACCATGCTCCAACACCATGCTCCACCACCATGCTCCACCACCATGCTCCAACACCATGCTCCACCACCATGCTCCACCACCATGCTCCACCACCATGCTCCACCACCATGCTCCAACACCATGCTCCACCACCATGCTCTAACACCATGCTCCACCACCATGCTCCAACACCATGCTCCACCACCATGCTCCACCACCATGCTCCACCACCATGCTCTAACACCATGCTCCACCACCATGCTCCAACACCATGCTCCACCACCATGCTCTAACACCATGCTCCACCACCATGCTCCACCACCATGCTCTAACACCATGCTCCACCACCATGCTCCACCACCATGCTCCACCACCATGCTCCAACACCATGCTCCACCACCATGCTCCACCACCATGCTCCACCACCATGCTCTAACACCATGCTCCACCACCATGCTCCAACACCATGCTCCACCACCATGCTCCACCACCATGCTCTAACACCATGCTCCACCACCATGCTCCACCACCATGCTCCACCACTATGCTCCACCACCATGCTCCACCACCATGCTCTAACACCATGCTCCACCACCATGCTCCACCACCATGCTCCACCACCATGCTCCAACACCATGCTCCACCACCATGCTCTAACACCATGCTCCACCACCATGCTCCACCACCATGCTCCAACACCATGCTCCACCACCATGCTCCACCACCATGCTCCAACACCATGCCCCACCACCATGCCCCACCACCATGCTCCACCACCATGCTCCACCACCATGCTCTAACACCATGCTCCACCACCATGCCCCACCACCATGCTCCACCACCATGCTCCACCACCATGCTCTAACACCATGCTCCACCACCATGCCCCACCACCATGCTCCACCACAGCCAGATCTGCCACTGTCTGGCTACAGACTACAACCATCTGCATGCGTTTTTTGTTGTTGTGAACATCAACAGCTGCCCTTAAGGGGATAGTTCTGGTCTTTTGAAGTGGGGTAGTGTGTGGTGTATATCCATAATCAGTGTACAGTAGTCGTGTGGAGAAACATATTTCTTTTCTCCACCAAAAAAGCTATATCAGTTTAAGTGTACATTATTTAATGCTAAAAATAGCGATTTTTTTTTTCATGTGGGCCTTCATTTTTAGGTGGATAAAATAGGTTTTGCTGCTGTGTTTTTAGAAAAATGTGATTATTTGTGGCCTATTACAGCTTTGTGCAATTACCAAGACACAAACTGGTACTTTTGGCACAATTATGAAACTCAAGTTGCCTTTCATCTATTGAACAGATATGGGTTAGCCCTACTAACCCTACACCCAGAATGCCCATGTTAAAAATGATATCACTTAGAAACCTGAGCTTGAACACTTTGTTGTGCACAACAATGGAGGCCAATATTGGAGAGAGAGTTAGAGGAAGAGGTAAATGCAATATACTGTATTTTGTCTTCAGTACCATTCTATGTTCAAGTCATCTTCACTCTCAGTAAAGTCATTGTGTCTGATACATGTTATGAGTGTTGAGAGTATTGAGAATAAACCTATTTGTGTGTTTCCACATTGCATCAGTAAGCAATTTGAATTTTTAGCCTTAAATATAGAAGTGGCAAAGGGTCAACAGGTCATGGTAGTGAGTTGTTACAGACCCCCCTCAGCTGTCAAAGACTCCTTGTCTTCACTAGCAAATCTTTTATCACAACTAGACTACAAGGAAATAGTGCTACTTGGAGATTTTAACTGGGACTGGTTAACTGCAGTGTCAGAGGATTTTAAAAACCTTTGTATCTCTTTAAATGTTACTCAGATTGTGGACAGTCCTACTCACCCTAACATTAAGTCCCCTAATAAATCCTCCCTAATTGATCTCATTTCAACTAATGTTCCCCATACATATTAATCTGTGGGAACATTTGCAAATGATCTGAGTGATCACTGTGTTGTAGCCACAATTAGGGACACTAAGGTCCAAAAGGTTAAACCTCGCATTATCATTAAGAGAGACAAAAAACATTTTGTGGAGCAGGGTTTAGTTCATGATCTGTTTGATTTTGATTGGGGTAAAATCGATCTGTGTGCTGATGTAGAAACCGCATGGTCTTATTTTCATCTTGGTTTTATGGAGATCATTGATAGACATGCACCCCTGCGTAAATTTAGAGCAAAGGGACGAGACAATCCTTGGTTTTCTGCTAATCTGTCCAGTCTCCTTCGTGAGAGAAACAAGGCCTGGGCAAAGGCTAGGAAATCAGGCTCAGAGGTAGAATGGCTGCATTTTAGGCAGCTAAGGAATAGCTTCACTTCAAATGTCAAAAGTGCAAAGTCGAAGTACTATCTGTCAGTTACCACAGAAAACCTAAATAATCCTAGGAAATTTTGGAAAGCAATAAAATCGATATCAACCAGCGATATCCGTAATGAGCTACCTCCGTGCCTTACCACAGCATCTGGCTCTATATATCGAACAGGGCCACTATGCTAAATTGCTTTAATGAGCATTTTGTGTCCTGTGGTTCTCTATTTGATTCTGTCACTAACTCTGCTTCTGTGAACACCACAGTCTGTGACTCTGAACAACGTGGTCTGGAAAACCCTTTCAGTTTTACTCCTTTTACTGTCAGTCAATGTTGTTCATGAAGCCTTATCTAAGCTAGATCCTAGGAAACCGGCTGGCCCGGACAACTTAGAACCTTTCTTTTTAAAGATAGCTGCAGATTTTATTGCTCCACCTCTTACTTCTCTTTTTAACCTCTCCCTCAGCACAAATACAATTCCAAAAGTATGGAAGTCAGCTTATGTCTTGCCTTTACTGAAAGGAGGGGAGGCAACTATTTTAAATAACTATAGGCCAATCTCTAAATTGTCAGTTCTGGCTAAGGTTCTTGAACGCCTAGTGAGTGAACAGGTAAAGGAGTTTTTATGTACAAATGACATCCTGTCTAAACATCAGTCAGGATTCAGAAGAAACACAGCACCATTACTGCCACAATGAAAGTGGTAAATGACATTACTACTATTTTAGATAATAAGCAGAGTTGTGCAGCTCTGTTTATTGACCTTTCCAAAGCGTTTGACACCGTCATCTCATCTTAAAGCAGAGGCTACTCAGTATTGGCATGTCCAGCCTTGCAGTGGGGTGGTTTGTGAACTACCTCTCTGAAAGGTCCCAATGTGTTCACTTTGATGGGCTGTCTTCTGAGTGGTTAAACATTTATAATGGTGTACCACAAGGTTCTGTTTTAGGACCACTTTTATTCTCCATATATATTAACAGCGTAGGTGATAATGTGGATGAAGCTACTTTACATTTTTATGCGGATGATACTGTGATGTATTGTGCAGGTCCCACCGTTAAGGAGGCTGTTGTTAAATTACAGGCTGTTTTTAACACTATTCAGATTCAGCTCTCTGAATTAAAGCTTCTTTTAAATGTGGATAAAACCAAGGTAATGCTCTTTTCTAAAGCTAAAAAGACACCAGAGCCTGTTTTAGATATTGTAACTACGCAAGGAACAAAACTTGAAGTTGTTGCCTGTTACAAATACCTTGGTATCTGGCTTGATGATTGTCTCTCTTTTAAACTTCATGTCCAGGGGCGGACTGGCCATCGGGACGTTCGGGACGAATCCCGATGGGCCGGTAGCCCGGTACCGGAAGTGGGCCGGTCGGACCACTCGACGCGGCCCACTGCCCACTTCGGTACAGGTGAAATTGTAATCAGCTTAATGCTTGGCCCACGTCACGACCAGACTGTGGTCAAGCCGGCACCCACTTCGGAAAACACAGTCAAGCCAGCCCGCACGTATCCTATGCATTACGGTAGAGGCATGTAAACTGCCTTCAAAATAAAAGCGTCTAAAAAACACATCAAACATATTCATATACTGGAGCTTAAATTAAGAAATATGTCCTATAATGTGATCAATAATAATTTAAAACAAACTACGTATAACTACCACATTATAACTGAGTGAATGTAAAATGTAAGGATACAGTTATGAAGACATATCTGACATTTCCACTGGGTGACTAATTTCAATTGATGTTGACACCATCTCACAACACTCCTAAAATAACATTACTTTCTGAAGCACAATTTAAAATGTATGCTGTTTAAAATCTCAAATTAGATCTATTGTCCATCTATATTTAGATTATTATTTAATGGAAACCGTCCATAATTAAAGAGTCACTCGAAGTCAATCAAATACTTATTTCACTTCAGGGTGATAGCAGGAGACCCCATCTAGTCAATCAGAGAAAATCCGGACAATCTGATGTAGAGTTTCAAAATAAAAGACCTTTGAAGTCTCATATATGAGCTGTCGTCCTTCTGTTTGTATCCAACAGTTAAAATGTTGCAATTACGTTGAACCAGAATTGTCCCCCTTTTTTCTTTAACAGTGAAGAAAATTGGATATGTAAAATGATATATTGACCGCAAAACTCAAAATGTCCCAGGTTTTAATTTTGAAAATCTGGTCACCTTACTAATAGATGAACTGAATGGGTTGGGCCGGAAGCTCCCTAGCTTAGTTTGATGATTGATCAGTAAATTAGCTAGCGAAATTGAGAAAGACAAGATGGAGAACAGTAAAAAAAGAAAGGGTGGGGCTGAAAAAGCCAGAATGAAAAGACGAAAATTGCTACAGGAAGATGCTGGAACATTTTCGAAAATCACAGAGCTTTTTAGAAGGGCTCCCGTTCCCAGTCGCAGTAAGGAGGAGAATGAGGAAGGAAGATGATGAACCACAGACCCGGCATATGACAGCAGGTGCAGTGTGCAGCCAGGGCTGTGTTAATTTATGTTACTGTTAGCAATAGCATTAGTTGACTGAGAAAACCGTCATGAAAAAAGTTTAGCAATGTTACGACTAGTATAATATGGCTGTGATTGACAACCTGGACAGCCAGTCAGAAAGCTAGAATGCCAACCTAGAGAGCCAATCAGAACCTAGAACGGGCTGCAGGGCTGTGGCCAGACTATTATATTGTGCATAAAGTTAGATGCATTAGGATAGAGTCATATGCTCATGATATTCCAAGGTTCAATTATATAATATTATAATTTTAAATAAGTATATTAAATAATATTAATATTCAATAAATTAATATTCATAATAAGGACACAGAGATGTGTGGCAAATTCACTATTGCATTCATTTAGTGATTGACATTATTGTGCATGATATTGATATAATATTGGTAATTTAATTGATTGCTGATGTTCTTCTTATGCAGTTGACCCTGAGGAAAGGGAGACAGCTGCAGGGTCCAGTACAGGTTGACCCTGAGGAAAGGGAGACAGCTGCAGGGTCAAGTACAGTTGACTCTGAGGAAAGTGAGAAAGCTGCAGGGTCCAGTACAGTTCATCCTGAGGAAAGTAAGACAGCTGCAGGGTCCAGCACAGGAGAACCAAAAGACAGGGAGATGCAGACTGATGAAGTGAGCTTTGATTACTTTGCCCGGCCGCAGGGCTAAAGATATAAATACATTTTTCGCATACCACCCTCAACAACCCCAACCAAACAAACAGTTAAAAATATCTACAACAACAAAGATGGAATCAATAGAAAGTGGCTTACATATTTGTGAGAAATCCAACTCACTCTACTGTACAGTATGTTTAGCGTAATGCAAAGCCATCTGCAAATGACAGCTCATCATTAAAGGAGGAATGACATCTTGGAAGCATGTCCATCAAAGAATAGAAGAGCACGAGAAAGACCAAGTCCACAGAGAAAGTGCAGAGGCATATTTTATGAGGGCTAGTAAGCAGACGTAGCAAGCCTACTCAGTGGCAAACAAATGTCTCCTACACAGAGACCATGTCAGAAAAGAAACGGCAAGTCATGGAAGTAAACAATAAATACTTTCAAAAACTAAAAGTGCACTCAGTACCTTCATAAATTGTTGGTCATTCTTATTAATAAAACTTCAGGAATCCCACCCATGGTGTGAAAAGTCTAAAGCACAGACCCACCGTTGTTGCTATTTCAAAGTGAAACAACTCACTTTGTGAAAGGCATTTTTTGGATATAAATAGTTGAAGGTGCTGATTGTAAATGAGATAAAGTGTAAATACTGCGAGTTTGGTTCGTCAGAAGCGCCTCAAACATCATCATAATGATGTTAATAGAAACCCTCATCGTAAACAAGCCTTTTTACTTTGAAGGTCCTGGACGGGATTCACGTTTGTTAGCTCACCGGTGTCAACAGCAGGCGATGGTGGAGATACAACCAACTCTATTACATTTTATTTCACATATGTCGCCTTTTCTTTCTCAAAATGTCTCTCTGTTAAACTGTGGTTCAGTCACGAAGACTGTGAGTTTGTTGTACTCACCCCAAATGAAATTACAGAATATATATCCGCGGTTCCTTTCACGGTGTCGCTTGCTGCAGTCGCAAGCCCGGACGCTGTTTGACGAGGAGCTAGTTTCCATGACAACCATACTGTAGCGCCTGTATCACGTGATTATTTTATAACCTATGGTTACAGTGGGACCCAAAGAACATCAACGCAAATAAACAGAGGTGGAAGAATTAATCATATTGTATATTTAAACAAAAGTAAGCCGTTCTTAATTGTAAAAATACTTTGTTGCAAATAAAAGACCTTCATTCAAATGTTTATTAAGTATAAGTACATCAATTAAATTATTCATTTGTATTAGCTAATAATTTGAATCTAAAATGTAACTTAAAGCTGTCAAAATGATGAAAAGTACAATATTGGCTTCTAAAATGTAGTTGAGTAAAAGTAAAAACGAGCATAAACTGAGAATATTTAGGTAATACAAGTAGGCTACCTCAAAATGTTGCTTGAGTAGGCCTACTGTACTTCAGTAAATCAATGTACTTGTTACTATCCACCACCACCCGCAAATAATAGTTTCACTGTAATATATCTATGACATCCAGACATCAAACACATCATTTAAAGTAACTGATTCACTATGACATAATGACATTGTAACATGTAATCCACAAAATATAGGCAATGCATGACAGAGCTGTAAAAAACGCCAACCTGTTTTAACAGTAGCTACAACATAATTACACTATTGACTAAACGCAGTATTGGGTAACATAAGCATCTCTCCTGGTTATTGTCATTGCAGTTCTGCAGCATCATTTCTGGCATAATGAAGATGATTTCGAGCAGTGGATTATAATAATAATAATGCATTTGATTTATAAGCGTACTTTTCATTTGAGTAAACAAAACTCAAAGTGCTACAGAGTAAAATGGTTGAAACAAAACAAAACGAAAAAAATATATATAATAAAGTAAACGTTTAGGCCGGCATGGCAACAAGTGGGGGTTTTAAAGATCTAGTGAAAGGCTATTCTAAAAAAAAACTGAATCAGCTTTATTTAGAAGAACGTGGAGAAAGAAAGTTGTAAAGTTCTCTTTTACAAAGTCAGTCATATTTAAGAATAAAAGTAGTGTAGTTGCGCCACCCAATGGTGTTACAATCTCGATACATTTTTTCACACTTATAAACTGTGCATACAAATGAAAAGCCTTATATATCTAGTTAAAAAATCATCATTCAATTTAAAATAGTTTTTCTTCTTGAGTAAAAAACGTGTCTTTCAAATCGAAGTTCTACTCCTGAACTCTTGCTTAATTATTTTTTAATAATTTCCAAACAATTTTAAATCCCTTGTCCAAATAAACAAGCACATTTTTTGTATTGTTTAACTGTCCTTGTTAACATGTCAGTGAGTTACTGTTTTAATTCTATGCATTTTTAATTGTGTTTAATCTGAAATTAGCATATCTGGACACAGTGACAAAGTGGGAGGGTAGCACAACAATAACATAAGGCAGGTGAATTAATACCTGACTTTCAGTTTACTTGATTTAAAAAAAAAAAAATATAGACAGTATCCCAAGTGATTTAATTAATACTTTGTTATAAGAACATTTAAATAAACTTTTAATGCCAGTACAATACTTGAACGCACCTCTGGGCATTGTCATTTTTTGGGGGACGCTGGGAGCGTGCGATCAGTGCCTTTAGCTAATGGGAAGTGCGGGTCAACTTTCGAAGTCGGCATTAGTCGGTGTACTTTAGTATTATTTTGCAGCAAGCTGTGTTCATAACCATTTTCGCCTGGTTATTTGAGTGAAGGACGTATGCCGAATTCTGGAATGAAGACAACACCGGTAATGTTACCTTTCTTCATGCTAGCTAGCTAACGCTAATGACCACGATGCTAATGTGATTGTATGGAGCTAATTTCCTGCCATAACTCCACAAACAAACTAAACGGGTTTTACAAATGCCTCATGATTCACTAACAAACACAATGTGGTTTGCAAATACAAAACACCATCTACAAACTAATGCATTTTTTGCAAAGAAAAAAACGTATCTATCAAACAAACACATAACATTTTTCTAATAAATCATGTTTCATAGACAAATTCAGCATAGGTTTTACATAGTAGGCCTACACAAGTACAACACTTTTTCTTCTCACAGCAGAATATTACTGCCAAAAGTCACGTGACTCACTCACGTGACTTTTGGCAGTAGTATTCCGCCATGGTTGTGCTCATATAGAGGCTTTGCATATGACGTCACGTTACCCGTGACGTCAGCGCAACGGCCATACTGGAGTACCAAAACAGACACCGTAATACGCCATACCTGTTCAATGTTTGTTTTTTACCGGACATACAATGGTTAACTTCTGTGCCATTGTTGGCTGCGGCAACAGAGGTGATCGAAACAGGGGGCCGAAGTCATTTTACAGGCTGCCGGCGGTTATTATAACACACCAGAGTGAAGCAACACATGAACTTTCAAAGTGTCGCCAGGAAAAATTGCTCAATAGGATCGGACGGGAGGATCTCAAACCATCCAACCACAACTATACTCACGTTTGTGGGGATCATTTCACGTAAGGTAAGTGTCGGGTTTTACATACAAACATTCAAAATGAACATATAACCCACGTACTAAGTAGGGTTGCCAGAAACTGATCATGTTCAAAATCGATTATTCGGCAGCCCTGGCGAATAATAATCGATTACAGGCTGTAGCCTGTATTAATAATAGCAGCATTGCAATAAATAAATTGTGCGCGCATCGCGCATCTTCAAATGGATGCACTCAAAACGCATTGTTGAGGTTGAGCTGTGATAGACCAACGTCTTTTCGCAGAGCTTGCATTTAACTTCCTTTGGACTTGTAAGTTTGAAGTAGTTCCACGAGGAGGAACTCTTTTTACCTGCCGCTTTGTTCATCTTTAGTCGCACGTGTGAGGGAGAGGGGGGTGGGGGCGGGGTCGGTGTGTAGCGTGCTGCAGCCATGGGAGCCTGCCTGCAGACCTCCACTCTCAGGTCAGTTCCGGTGCAGACCTCCACTTTCAGGACACCTCCACTGTCAGTACAGGAAGTGACGATTCTGACGCGTTTTTTCCCCGCCCACCGAAGGACTCGTTTGATGGAAGTTTTCAAATCACAATGGAGACTCATCAAGGAGGTGATGAGTCCGCCCACCGTACACTTTGGGTCGGCCTTGATCAAGCCCTTTTGACCCCCCCGCTCAAATGACACCATGGAAGAATGTAACGGGAGTTGACAGGGGACTCTGCCCTCCTCACGAGTGCTTATTTTCGGGCACTTTTTTTCACTTTTCCCCGGTTTTATTATTTTTTTGGCTAGTTCATTGCCCGGTCTCGGGTGTCCCCCCACGGCCTGTGTCCAGCCCCTGAGAGTGGAGGTCTGCAGGCAGACCCCTCTCGCTGCAGCAGCAGTCTGCTCTGCACGCAGGCTTCCTCCAAGTTTACAGTAAAACAAACTGGTGGTGTGACCAAGGGCCATTTACAATTATTAATACTATTACTATTATTAGCATTAGTCTATATTGTGGTTGAAACTAAGCCAGAACAAATAAAAAAATACATAAATAATAATAAAAAAAATATAAATAAAATCGATTTTTAAAAATAATATTCGATTATGGAGACTGTAACGAATAATCGAATAATCACTGGGATCCCTAGTACTAAGACATGGATCTTAACAAGGAAATAGGAATCCTGGAGTCTGTCATCGATCGACATTTCAGATTGTGGAGTATCTACAAAGTAAAGTCATCCCTTGGTCATCTTCACACCAGTCTGTCAATCCCCTGCAGTGCTTCGTTTAACTGTAATTAAAGTAATCCTCCCCCTACTGGCCATTTGATTTATGTAAACAGTGAAGGCTGTACAGTCCCTGGCACCTTTTCAGAGGCTTTTGGTTTCCTCAATTATTTGTCATGTTCCAATGTCTTGACACCAGCATTTTAAATATATCTAAAGTCTGACTTGTCCTGTCAAAAGAGGTCAAATTTGTATTAATTAACAGTTCACCCAGGATATAACTTTTTGACAAAAATCATCCTGACTGGGCACCGTCTGTCAAATTGGGCCACGAGAACATTACAGCACCTTCCCCTGCTACACATGCCAGTTATAAACGCGCCAGAAAAAGGTCATCCATCGCACTACTTGATCTCTACAGCATGGTGTCTGATATACCATCTTTAGAAGAGCCCGCACCGGTCCTGGGAGCCACTGGGGCAGAAGAAGGACTGATTGAACCAGAGACTGGCACTGCAACTCAGACTGATTAAGCTTGGGTAAATACATTTTGAAAAAAACAATTGAAAGGGCAAAGTATTATATTTATTACAGGTTTCCAATTTACCCAGTGAAAAACAAGTACATGCTTCTTTAACTGTAAGCTGCAGAGATCACCTCACATAACGATCGATTAACATTGTGTTCATATTACAGTTTTTTTCAATGCTAAAACACATTTTTTGAAAGCAGGGCTTATTTTCTCAACACTAAACACAATTCACAAAACCATACACACAAAGTGCAAAACACCTCATATATACTGCAGACTGAAGCACTGCACCCAGAACTACAGAAACACTCACCTAACCAAGCTGTTGCACCACATGGCACACTTCATTCATAGTACAAGACATTTTGTAAAACCAACTCACACCATCGTGCTCAAGCACACTGTTTATGGTGTTTGATAGAGAATTCTGCAAATAAAGATTGTTCAAGTCTCCAAAATATGTGCAGAAACACAAATATACTGTTGTTATACTTTTACTTTTCAAAAAGTGGAAAGTTGAATTGCAAATTGGGTGCAGAGCTGAACATGTGTTTAGAGTTTTGGATATTTGAGCTGAGGTTTTGCTCTTTGAGTGTCAGTTTAAATAATGATGATTTTGTGTCATTTTAGTGTGCACACCTTGTTTTGATTGTTACACTTACATTACATACATTGCATTTAGCTGACGCTTTTATCCAAAGCGACTTACAATAAGTGCGTTCGACCAACAATACAAACTTGAAGAAAACAGAATCATAAAGTACATCAGGTTCATAGAGCAAACATTTCAAGTGCTACTCAACTGGCTTTAGAAAGCCAGCCTTTATTAGTATATAAGTGCTTTGTTAGTATTCTATCGCTCGAAGTGGAGTCGAAAGAGATGAGTCTCAGTCTGGAAGGTGTGTGAGCTTTCTGTCCTGATTCAATGGGGAGCTCATTCCACCATCTTGGAGCCAGGATAGCAAACCCACGTGTTCTGCTGATGGGAACTTGGGTCCCCTCGCAGCGAGGGTGCAGCGAGTCGTTTGGCTGATGCAGAGCGGAGTGCACTCGCTGGGGTGTACGGTTTAACCATGTCCTGGATGTAGGAAGGGCCAGATCCATTCGCAGCATGGTACGCAAGTACCAGTGTCTTGAAGTGGATTCTAGCAGTTACCGGAAGCCAGTGGAGGGAGCGGAGGAGCGGCGTGGTGTGGGAACATTCAGGAAGGTTGAAGACCAGACGAGCCGCTGCATTCTGGATGAGCTGCAGGTCGGATGGCACATGCAGGGAGACCAGCCAGGAGGAGCTGCAGTAGTCTAGTGAGGTGACGAGAGCCTGGACCAGAACCTGCGTGGCTCTCTGGGTCAGCTGGGGACGCGTCCTCCTGATGCTGTAAAGCGTGTATCTGCAGCAGCGGGTTGTAGCAGCGATGTTTGCAGTGAAGGACAGGTTGTTATCTAGGGTCACACCCAGAGTCCTTGCAGTCTGGGTCGGGGAAACAACAGAGGTGCCGTGTACTTACATGTTCTTTATATAGATTTGATGTAAAAGAAACAAGTTAAATCAAATAAATATATACACTGTCATTCAGATTGATTAGTACTTCTGTTTCTTTTGAGAGGGGACGCCTTTTCCTGGGTAACTGTCTTGGCAACCTTGCAGTTGCAGTTAGCTGTGCTGACTGCACCATCCTTCTTCATCAGTACCCACGGACATGTTGGCGGCAGCCCAATACTCTGAGAATGCAATACCTGAAAAATAAAATACAAAAATATAATTGGATTGTTGACTATTTAGAACCACCTTGTCATATGCTAGGTAGCACATAACAGAAGCTGACAACCAAGAATAGGTTCACAACTTTTGGAATTTAAATATATTGCAATATATAATAAAGCTTTATTTATAAAGCCCTTTTCATAAAGCACGTGTAGCTCAAAGTGCTTTACAATCACAAGTTAAAAATAAACCACGAGAAATTCCCCTCAGATCAGATGTTAAGACCTTTACAGGTACATAGCAACAACATATATACATATAACATTTTAAAAGGTTAAGAGACACGGCGAGGTAAAAGGTATGATAATAAAAATACATAATAAGACACAAGACTAAGTTAATTGATGCAACAATATAAAACCCTATAAAATAAAGTAAACTTAATAGATACAACAAAATAAAAGCTGGTGTTTAAAAATGTCCACTGAGTTGGCCTCTGATATTTCTTGGTAGCGTAGTGGATAAAAGCAGCCTCACCCATTTTATTTTGGGGGACTTTAGGGATATTTAAAAAGCCAGCTGAAGAGGACCTCACGATATATTTACTCACTTTTCCAGCTATTACAGCCACATCTCCTTGATATGCAACGCAGACGTCGCGGATCCACCCGGATGTGAACTCGTTATGTGCCTAGAGTCCTTTGTACGCCTTCATTTCCTCCATGGTGTGCAATGGAATTCTTTCACACACACATACGGGTTTTGGGCCGAGGGCGACACCGTACTTCCGGTATCCGCCATTTCACGCGAGGTGCAAGCAGAATATCATAGTCTATCGCCTTAATCAATATAGTCAACTCTAAAATACCACATATATGCAATGGCATGATAATATCATTGTGACAAGTGGGGTATTCACCTGGTGTTTCCAGAAGATAGACGTAGATGCTGCCAAAATCGACCGAGGCCACTTTCGAGGGTCGTTTTTCCATACATCTGCAGGCAGTCTATAAGGGCAATCGGACAACCCACACAGCTCTAGTTCACGCTGGTAACGACCTAGAGCACACCCCTCAAGTCCAGAGATGTAATCCGAAGACATGCAGCGATTTCTTCGGTCGTTAATTCAGAAAAAAAACCTAGTGCGCTCTGCTCTGCTAGCTAGCTGTTTATATTAGCACCTCCATGATATTAGCACCTCCAGGAAAATGGCGTATATTATATATGGCAGGCGTTGCATTGTGGGTAGCTCGTGACGTCACTGTGTGTGAAAGAATAGGCGAAAAAACCAGGTAGTTCACAATATCACAGTAGGAAAGTGAAGGCCATGAATTTAAATCGGTGCTGTAATCCTTAACGGGAATCAAATAAGGGTCCACCGAACCAATCGACGTACATTTTTCTCTGTAAACGGTCTTATCCTCCGGGTATAGTGATTCGTAGTAGCCTTTCATTTTCGCCATTTTTGAACGCTCCCGCCAGTAGAGCAGTAGAGTGGTACTCCAAGATGTCTGACGCGAAATCCTGTGACGTCATTAGGAAGCCTCTATATATATCTATGGTTGTGATATGGCGCTGGTTGTGCTCACACCATGGATGTATAATAAGAACTGGATACAGCGTGGGAGGCGGGGCCTCATTCATTCCTATGAGAACTGCTCATTGGCGCATGATGATAAAATGGCCCAACTTTTGAGAGAGCGAAACGTCACAGATTACCCGGCATGCCTGAGAAGTACCCGTATGTGCACTCAGAAGCCTCATCCCAATACCCCTCCTCGACTCCTCCTTCCCCTCACTCGCGTCCCTTCCTTGCATCTTAGCTCCGCCTCCGTAAGATGCGAGCGAGGGACACGAGGAGGTGACGCGAGGACAGAGGAGTCCTCAGGTATTAATTGGGATGTCCTCGTTCACTCAAAAGTCCTCTTAAACGACGTCTGCTAATGATGACATGTGCACAGCTGTATCCCCTCTCATCGGGCTGAACTGAAGAACCCTTAGAACCGGCCCATTTCTGGTTAAATATTTATTTAAATGAATGAATCTTTCTCTTGTTAGTCAAGGAATTCAATGATGGTTGGTCCTGCTTTTGTGTTCCGTTTTGGTGTAAAATGTAGCCTACATTTAAATAAAAATATAATTATAGTAATGTGAAAGCCTTTTAGAAATGAATTGCACATAATAATTCCCATGGAGCTGTGAGCACTGAGACATTTATGTGACGCTTTCCCACTCATTTTCCAGTTTTCCTCTGTTGAAATCGACCAGCTGTGAAGGTGGGGGCGGGGCTTTTATACGCGAGTAGTGAAAACACTTCCGCGTAGTCTGCTCGCGTGTATCCTCCCTTTCGTCTCCCCCCTCACCCCTCCTCGACTCCTCTGTGTGCATTTCAGCTATTGGGATGTCCTTCAAAATGGCGTGTCTTAATTGATTTCCGGATCAAGTCCCGGAGGAGGGGAAGAGAATTGGGATGAGGCTACAGAGCAGGGCAGCGCCATATAGATAGAAGAGTTACGACAACGGAAGTCCAAAAACGGTTATCGTCACGTGGTTCATGGAGACGAGGATCGTTCCCCGGAAGTTCATGGCGGGCAATGTGAATGCATTGATAACAGGAGATAGAACTACCGATTTTTGGTAATTATTAGTGAATAAAGGTTTTGATTTGCAATATTTATACAACAAATCGATATGTGTATGTATTTACATCAATATGTTTTCAAAAGTAAAATAGAATTTGCTAATATTAAGTGATAATATTAGGATTAGTGTGAACAACTAGTTTACATGTTACTAACAGTGCCTTGGTTAAAGAGCCTGTTGCTGTTTATTTAGCTTTGAATTCTTTCAAACCAATATTATCTTCTTAAACTTGTATGGTAGTCAGGAGCATCACTTTCTAATGTTTAACATCTTCACTCTCTAAAGTCATTGTGTCTGATACATGTTATGAGTGTTTGAGAGTATTGAGAATAAACCTATTTGGTGTTTCCACATTGCATCAGTAAGCAATTTGAATTTTAGCCTTAAATATAGAAGTGGCAAAGGGTCAACAGGTCATGGTAGTGAGTTGTTACAGACCCCCCTCAGCTGTCAAAGACTCCTTCTTCACTAGCAAATCTTTTATCACAACTAGACTACAAGGAAATAGTGCTACTTGGAGATTTTAACTGGGACTGGTTAACTGCAGTGTCAGAGGATTTTAAAAACCTTTGTATCTCTTTAAATGTTACTCAGATTGTGGACAGTCCTACTCACCCTAACATTAAGTCCCCTAATAAATCCTCCCTAATTGATCTCATTTCAACTAATGTTCCCCATACATATTAATCTGTGGGAACATTTGCAAATGATCTGAGTGATCACTGTGTTGTAGCCACAATTAGGGACACTAAGGTCCAAAAGGTTAAACCTCGCATTATCATTAAGAGAGACAAAAAACATTTTGTGGAGCAGGGTTTAGTTCATGATCTGTTTGATTTTGATTGGGGTAAAATCGATCTGTGCTGATGTAGAAACCGCATGGTCTTATTTTCATCTTGGTTTTATGGAGATCATTGATAGAGCACCCCTGCGTAAATTTAGAGCAAAGGGACGAGACAATCCTTGGTTTTCTGCTAATCTGTCCAGTCTCCTTCGTGAGAGAAACAAGGCCTGGGCAAAGGCTAGGAAATCAGGCTCAGAGGTAGAATGGCTGCATTTTAGGCAGCTAAGGAATAGCTTCACTTCAAATGTCAAAAGTGCAAAGTCGAAGTACTATCTGTCAGTTACCACAGAAAACCTAAATAATCCTAGGAAATTTTGGAAAGCAATAAAATCGATATCAACCAGCGATATCCGTAATGAGCTACCTCCGTGCCTTACCACAGCATCTGGCTCTATATATCGAACAGGGCCACTATGCTAAATTGCTTTAATGAGCATTTTGTCCTGTGGTTCTCTATTTGATTCTGTCACTAACTCTGCTTCTGTGAACACCACAGTCTGTGACTCTGAACAACGTGGTCTGGAAAACCCTTTCAGTTTTACTCCTTTTACTGTCAGTCAATGTTGTTCATGAAGCCTTATCTAAGCTAGATCCTAGGAAACCGGCTGGCCCGGACAACTTAGAACCTTTCTTTTAAAGATAGCTGCAGATTTATTGCTCCACCTCTTACTTCTCTTTTTAACCTCTCCCTCAGCACAAATACAATTCCAAAAGTATGGAAGTCAGCTTATGTCTTGCCTTTACTGAAAGGAGGGGAGGCAACTATTTTAAATAACTATAGGCCAATCTCTAAATTGTCAGTTCTGGCTAAGGTTCTTGAACGCCTAGTGAGTGAACAGGTAAAGGAGTTTTTATGTACAAATGACATCCTGTCTAAACATCAGTCAGGATTCAGAAAGAAACACAGCACCATTACTGCCACAATGAAAGTGGTAAATGACATTACTACTATTTTAGATAATAAGCAGAGTTGTGCAGCTCTGTTTATTGACCTTTCCAAAGCGTTTGACACCGTCATCTCATCTTAAAGCAGAGGCTACTCAGTATTGGCATGTCCAGCCTTGCAGTGGGGTGGTTTGTGAACTACCTCTCTGAAAGGTCCCAATGTGTTCACTTTGATGGGCTGTCTTCTGAGTGGTTAAACATTTATAATGGTGTACCACAAGGTTCTGTTTTAGGACCACTTTTATTCTCCATATATATTAACAGCGTAGGTGATAATGTGGATGAAGCTACTTTACATTTTTATGCGGATGATACTGTGATGTGTTTGTGCAGGTCCCACCGTTAAGGAGGCTGTTGTTAAATTACAGGCTGTTTTTAACACTATTCAGATTTCAGCTCGTCTGAATATATTAAAGCTTCTTTTTTAAATTGTGGATAATAAACCAAGGGTAATGCTCTTTTCCTAAAGCTAAAAAGACACCAGAGCCTGTTTTAGATATTGTAACTACGCAAGGAACAAAACTTGAAGTTGTTGCCTGTTACAAATACCTTGGTATCTGGGCTTGATTATTGTCTCTCTTTTAAACTTACATGTCCAGGGGCGGACTGGCCCATCGGGACGTTCGGGACGAATCCCGATGGGCCGGTAGCCCCAGTGGTACCGGAAGTGGGCCGGTCGGACCACTCGACGCGGCCCACTGCCCACTTCGGTACAGGTGAAATTGTAATCAGCTTAATGCTTGGCCCACGTCACGACCAGACTGTGGTCAAGCCGGCACCCACTTCGGAAAACACAGTCAAGCCAGCCCGCACGTATCCTATGCATTACGGTAGAGGCATGTAAACTGCCTTCAAAATAAAAGCGTCTAAAAAACACATCAAACATATTCATATACTGGAGCTTAAATTAAGAAATATGTCCTATAATGTGATCAATAATAATTTAAAACAAACTACGTATAACTACCACATTATAACTGAGTGAATGTAAAATGTAAGGATACAGTTATGAAGACATATCTGACATTTCCACTGGGTGACTAATTTCAATTGATGTTGACACCATCTCACAACACTCCTAAAATAACATTACTTTCTGAAGCACAATTTAAAATGTATGCTGTTAAAATCTCAAATTAGATCTATTGTCCATCTATATTTAGATTATTATTTAATGGAAACCGTCCATAATTAAAGAGTCACTCGAAGTCAATCAAATACTTATTTCACTTCAGGGTGATAGCAGGAGACCCCATCTAGTCAATCAGAGAAAATCCGGACAATCTGATGTAGAGTTTCAAAATAAAAGACCTTTGAAGTCTCATATATGAGCTGTCGTCCTTCTGTTTGTATCCAACAGTTAAAATGTTGGAATTACGTTGAACCAGAATTGTCCCCCTTTTTTCTTTAACAGTGAAGAAAATTGGATATGTAAAATGATATATTGACCGCAAAACTCAAAATGTCCCAGGTTTTAATTTTGAAAATCTGGTCACCTTACTAATAGATGAACTGAATGGGTTGGGCCGGAAGCTCCCTAGCTTAGTTTGATGATTGATCAGTAAGTTAGCTAGCGAAATTGAGAAAGACAAGATGGAGAACAGTAAAAAAAGAAAGGGTGGGGCTGAAAAAGCCAGAATGAAAAGACGAAAATTGCTACAGGAAGATGCTGGAACATTTTCGAAAATCACAGAGCTTTTTAGAAGGGCTCCCGTTCCCAGTCGCAGTAAGGAGGAGAATGAGAAGGAAGATGATGAACCACAGACCCGGCATATGACAGCAGGTGCAGTGTGCAGCCAGGGCTGTGTTAATTTATGTTACTGTTAGCAATAGCATTAGTTGACTGAGAAAACCGTCATGAAAAAAGTTTAGCAATGTTACGACTAGTATAATATGGCTGTGATTGACAACCTGGACAGCCAGTCAGAAGCTAGAATGCCAACCTAGAGAGCCAATCAGAACCTAGAACGGGCTGCAGGGCTGTGGCCAGACTATTATATTGTGCATAAAGTTAGATGCATTAGGATAGAGTCATATGCTCATGATATTCCAAGTTCAATTATATAATATTATAATTTTAAATAATTATATTAAATAATATTAATATTCAATAAATTAATATTCAATAATAAGGACACAGAGATGTGTGGCAAATTCACTATTGCATTCATTTTAGTGATTGACATTATTGTGCATGATATTGATATAATATTGGTAATTTAATTGATTGCTGATGTTCTTCTTATGCAGTTGACCCTGAGGAAAGGGAGACAGCTGCAGGGTCCAGTACAGTTGACCCTGAGGAAAGGGAGACAGCTGCAGGGTCAAGTACAGTTGACTCTGAGGAAAGTGAGAAAGCTGCAGGGTCCAGTACAGTTCATCCTGAGGAAAGTAAGACAGCTGCAGGGTCCAGCACAGGAGAACCAAAAGACAGGGAGATGCAGACTGATGAAGTGAGCTTTGATTACTTTGCCCGGCCTCAGGCTAAAGATATAAATACATTTTTCGCATACCACCCTCAACAACCCCCAAAACAAACAGTTAAAAATATCTACAACAACAAAGATGGAATCAATAGAAAGTGGCTTACATATTGTGAGAAATCCAACTCACTCTACTGTACAGTATGTTTAGCGTATGCAAAGCCATCTGCAAATGACAGCTCATTCATTAAAGGAGGAATGACATCTTGGAAGCATGTCCATCAAAGAATAGAAGAGCACGAGAAAGACCAAGTCCACAGAGAAAGTGCAGAGGCATATTTTATGAGGGCTAGTAAAGCAGACGTAGCAAGCCTACTCAGTGGCAAACAAATGTCTCTACACAGAGACCATGTCAGAAAGAAACGGCAAGTCATGGAAGTAAACAAATAAATACTTTCAAAACTAAAAGTGCACTCAGTACCTTCATAAATTGTTGGTCATTCTTATTAATAAAACTTCAGGAATCCCACCCATGGTGTGAAAAGTCTAAAGCACAGACCCACCTTGTTGCTATTTCAAAGTGAAACAACTCACTTTGTGAAAGCATTTTTTGGATATAAATAGTTGAAGGTGCTGATTGTAAATGAGATAAAGTGTAAATACTGCGAGTTTGTTCGTCAGAAGCGCCTCAAACATCATCATAATGATTTTAATAGAAACCCTCATCTTAAACAAGCCTTTTTACTTTGAAGGTCCTGGACGGGATTCACGTTTGTTAGCTCACCGTGTCAACAGCAGCGATGGGGAGATACAACCAACTCTATTACATTTTATTTCACATATGTCGCCTTTTCTTTCTCAAAATGTCTCTCTGTTAAACTGTGGTTCAGTTCACGAAGACTGTGAGTTTGTTGTACTCACCCCAAATGAAATTACAGAATATATATCCGCGGTTCCTTTCACGGTGTCGCTTGCTGCAGTCGCAAGCCCGGACGCTGTTTGACGAGGAGCTAGTTTCCATGACAACCATACTGTAGCGCCTGTATCACGTGATTATTTTATAACCTATGGTTACAGTGGGACCCAAAGAACATCAACGCAAATAAACAGAGGTGGAAGAATTAATCATATTGTATATTTAAACAAAAGTAGCCGTTCTTAATTGTAAAAATACTTTGTTGCAAATAAAAGACCTTCATTCAAATGTTTATTAAGTATAAGTACATCAATTAAATTATTCATTTGTATTAGCTAATAATTTGAATCTAAAATGTAACTTAAAGCTGTCAAATGAATGAAAAAGTACAATATTGGCTTCTAAAATGTAGTTGAGTAAAAGTAAAAACGAGCATAAACTGAGAATATTTAGGTAATACAAGTAGGCTACCTCAAAATGTTGCTTGAGTAGGCCTACTGTACTTCAGTAAATCAATGTACTTTGTTACTATCCACCACCACCGCAAATAATAGTTTCACTGTAATATATCTATGACATCCAGACATCAAACACATCATTTAAAGTAACTGATTCACTATGACATAATGACATTGTAACATGTAATCCACAAAATATAGGCAATGCATGACAGAGCTGTAAAAAACGCCAACCTGTTTTAACAGTAGCTACAACATAATTACACTATTGACTAAACGCAGTATTGGGTAACATAAGCATCTCTCCTGGTTATTGTCATTGCAGTTCTGCAGCATCATTTCTGGCATAATGAAGATGATTTCGAGCAGTGGATTTATAATAATAATAATGCATTTGATTTATAAGCGTACTTTTCATTTGAGTAAACAAAACTCAAAGTGCTACAGAGTAAAATGGTTGAAACAAAACAAAACGAAAAAAATATATATAATAAAGTAAACGTTTAGGCCGGCATGGCAACAAGTGGGGGTTTTAAAGATCTAGTGAAAGGCTATTCTAAAAAAAAACTGAATCAGCTTTATTTAGAAGAACGTGGAGAAAGAAAGTTGTAAAGTTCTCTTTTACAAAGTCAGTCATATTTAAGAATAAAAGTAGTGTAGTTGCGCCACCCAATGGTGTTACAATCTCGATACATTTTTTCACACTTATAAACTGTGCATACAAATGAAAAGCCTTATATATCTAGTTAAAAAAATCATCATTCAATTTAAAATAGTTTTTCTTCTTGAGTAAAAAACGTGTCTTTCAAATCGAAGTTCTACTCCTGAACTCTTGCTTAATTATTTTTTAATAATTTCCAAACAATTTTAAATCCCTTGTCCAAATAAACAAGCACATTTTTTGGTATTGTTTAACTGTCCTTGTTAACATGTCAGTGAGTTACTGTTTTAATTCTATGCATTTTTAATTGTGTTTAATCTGAAATTAGCATATCTGGACACAGTGACAAAGTGGGAGGGTAGCACAACAATAACATAAGGCAGGTGAATTAATACCTGACTTTCAGTTTACTTGATTTAAAAAAAAAAAAATTATAGACAGTATCCCAAGTGATTTAATTAATACTTTGTTATAAGAACATTTAAATAAACTTTTAATGCCAGTACAATACTTGAACGCACCTCTGGGCATGTGTCATTTTGGGGGACGCTGGGAGCGTGCGATCAGTGCCTTTAGCTAATGGGAAGTGCGGGTCAACTTTCGAAGTCGGCATTAGTCGGTGTACTTTAGTATTATTTTGCAGCAAGCTGTGTTCATAACCATTTTCGCCTGGTTATTTGAGTGAAGGACGTATGCCGAATTCTGGAATGAAGACAACACCGGTAATGTTACCTTTCTTCATGCTAGCTAGCTAACGCTAATGACCACGATGCTAATGTGATTGTATGGAGCTAATTTCCTGCCATAACTCCACAAACAAACTAAACAGGTTTTACAAATGCCTCATGATTCACTAACAAACACAATGTGGTTTGCAAATACAAAACACCATCTACAAACTAATGCATTTTTTGCAAAGAAAAAAACGTATCTATCAAACAAACACATAACATTTTTCTAATAAATCATGTTTCATAGACAAATTCAGCATAGGTTTTACATAGTAGGCCTACACAAGTACAACACTTTTTCTTCTCACAGCAGAATATTACTGCCAAAAGTCACGTGACTCACTCACGTGACTTTTGGCAGTAGTATTCCGCCATGGTTGTGCTCATATAGAGGCTTTGCATATGACGTCACGTTACCCGTGACGTCAGCGCAACGGCCATACTGGAGTACCAAAACAGACACCGTAATACGCCATACCTGTTCAATGTTTGTTTTTTACCGGACATACAATGGTTAACTTCTGTGCCATTGTTGGCTGCGGCAACAGAGGTGATCGAAACAGGGGGCCGAAGTCATTTTACAGGCTGCCGGCGGTTATTATAACACACCAGAGTGAAGCAACACATGAACTTTCAAAGTGTCGCCAGGAAAAATTGCTCAATAGGATCGGACGGGAGGATCTCAAACCATCCAACCACAACTATACTCACGTTTGTGGGGATCATTTCACGTAAGGTAAGTGTCGGGTTTTACATACAAACATTCAAAATGAACATATAACCCACGTACTAAGTAGGGTTGCCAGAAACTGATCATGTTCAAAATCG
This sequence comes from Pseudochaenichthys georgianus, assembly GCF_902827115.2. NCBI lineage: Eukaryota > Metazoa > Chordata > Actinopteri > Perciformes > Channichthyidae > Pseudochaenichthys > Pseudochaenichthys georgianus. Next base: position 32,354 of record NC_047519.1, on the reverse strand, counting down.
ATTATTCGGCAGCCCTGGCGAATAATAATCGATTACAGGCTGTAGCCTGTATTAATAATAGCAGCATTGCAATAAATAAATTGTGCGCGCATCGCGCATCTTCAAATGGATGCACTCAAAACGCATTGTTGAGGTTGAGCTGTGATAGACCAACGTCTTTTCGCAGAGCTTGCATTTAACTTCCTTTGGACTTGTAAGTTTGAAGTAGTTCCACGAGGAGGAACTCTTTTTACCTGCCGCTTTGTTCATCTTTAGTCGCACGTGTGAGGGAGAGGGGGGGTGGGGGCGGGGTCGGTGTGTAGCGTGCTGCAGCCATGGGAGCCTGCCTGCAGACCTCCACTCTCAGGTCAGTTCCGGTGCAGACCTCCACTTTCAGGACACCTCCACTGTCAGTACAGGAAGTGACGATTCTGACGCGTTTTTTCCCCGCCCACCGAAGGACTCGTTTGATGGAAGTTTTCAAATCACAATGGAGACTCATCAAGGAGGTGATGAGTCCGCCCACCGTACACTTTGGGTCGGCCTTGATCAAGCCCTTTTGACCCCCCCGCTCAAATGACACCATGGAAGAATGTAACGGGAGTTGACAGGGGACTCTGCCCTCCTCACGAGTGCTTATTTTCGGGCACTTTTTTTCACTTTTCCCCGGTTTTATTATTTTTTTGGCTAGTTCATTGCCCGGTCTCGGGTGTCCCCCCACGGCCTGTGTCCAGCCCCTGAGAGTGGAGGTCTGCAGGCAGACCCCTCTCGCTGCAGCAGCAGTCTGCTCTGCACGCAGGCTTCCTCCAAGTTTACAGTAAAACAAACTGGTGGTGTGACCAAGGGCCATTTACAATTATTAATACTATTACTATTATTAGCATTAGTCTATATTGTGGTTGAAACTAAGCCAGAACAAATAAAAAAATACATAAATAATAATAAAAAAAATATAAATAAAATCGATTTTTAAAAATAATATTCGATTATGGAGACTGTAACGAATAATCGAATAATCACTGGGATCCCTAGTACTAAGACATGGATCTTAACAAGGAAATAGGAATCCTGGAGTCTGTCATCGATCGACATATCAGATTGTGGAGTATCTACAAAGTAAAGTCATCCCTTGGTCATCTTCACACCAGTCTGTCAATCCCCTGCAGTGCTTCGTTTAACTGTAATCTAAAGTAATGCCTCCCCCTACTGGCCATTTGATTAGATGTAAACAGTAAAGGCTGTACAGTCCCTGGCACCTTTTCAGAGGCTTTTGGTTTCCTCAATTATTTGTCATGTTCCAATGTCTTGACACCAGCATTTTAAATATATCTAAAGTCTGACTTGTCCTGTCAAAAGAGGTCAAATTTGTATGAATTAACAGTTCACCCAGGATATAACTTTTTGACAAAAATCATCCTGACTGGGCACCGTCTGCCAAATTGGGCCACGAGAACATTACAGCACCTTCCCCTGCTACACATGCCAGTTATAAACGCGCCAGAAAAAGGTCACCCATCGCACTACTTGATCTCTACAGCATGGTGTCTGATATACCATCTTTAGAAGAGCCCGCACCGGTCCTGGGAGCCGCTGGGGCAGAAGAAGGACTGATTGAACCAGAGACTGGCACTGCAACTCAGACTGATTAAGCTTGGGTAAATACATTTTGAAAAAAACAATTGAAAGGGCAAAGTATTATATTTATTACAGGTTTCCAATTTACCCAGTGAAAAACAAGTACATGCTTCTTTAACTGTAAGCTGCAGAGATCACCTCACATAACCGATCGATTAACATTGTGTTCATATTACAGTTTTTTTCAATGCTAAAACACATTTTTTGAAAGCAGGGCTTATTTTCTCAAGACACTAAACACAATTCACAAAACCATACACACAAAGTGCAAAACACCTCATATAGACTGCAGACTGCAGCACTGCACCCAGAACTACAGAAACACTCACCTAACCAAGCTGTTGCACCACATGGCACACTTCATTCATAGTACAAGACATTTTGTAAAACCAACTCCACACCATCGTGCTCAAGCACACTGTTTATGGTGTTTGATAGAGAATTCTGCAAATAAAGATTGTTCAAGTCTCCAAAATATGTGCAGAAACACAAATATACTGTTGTTATACTTTTACTTTTCAAAAAGTGGAAAGTTGAATTGCAAATTGGGTGCAGAGCTGAACATGTGTTTAGAGTTTTGGATATTTGAGCTGAGGTTTTGCTCTTTGAGTGTCAGTTTAAATAATGATGATGTTTGTGTCATTTTAGTGTGCACACCTTGTTTTGATTGTTACACTTACATTACATTACATTGCATTTAGCTGACGCTTTTATCCAAAGCGACTTACAATAAGTGCGTTCGACCAAGAAGATACAAACTTGAAGAAAACAGAATCACATAAGTACATCAGGCTTCATAGAGCAAAAACATTTCAAGTGCTACTCAACTGGCTTTAGATAAGCCAGCCCTTTGTTAGTATATAAGTGCTTTGTTAGTCATTCTATCGCTCGAAGTGGAGTCGAAAGAGATGAGTCTCAGTCTGGAAGGTGTGTGAGCTTTCTGCGGTCCTGATTTCAATGGGGAGCTCATTCCACCATCTTGGAGCCAGGATAGCAAACCCACGTGTTCCTGCTGATGGGAACTTGGGTCCCCCTCGCAGCGAGGGTGCAGCGAGTCGTTTGGCTGATGCAGAGCGGAGTGCACTCGCTGGGGTGTACGGTTTAACCATGTCCTGGATGTAGGAAGGGCCAGATCCATTCGCAGCATGGTACGCAAGTACCAGTGTCTTGAAGTGGATTCTAGCAGTTACCGGAAGCCAGTGGAGGGAGCGGAGGAGCGGAGTGGTGTGGGAGAATTCAGGAAGGTTGAAGACCAGACGAGCCGCTGCATTCTGGATGAGCTGCAGGTCGGATGGCACATGCAGGGAGACCAGCCAGGAGGAGCTGCAGTAGTCTAGTGAGGTGACGAGAGCCTGGACCAGAACCTGCGTGGCTCTCTGGGTCAGCTGGGGACGCATCCTCCTGATGTTGTAAAGCGTGTATCTGCAGCAGCGGGTTGTAGCAGCGATGTTTGCAGTGAAGGACAGGTTGTTATCTAGGGTCACACCCAGAGTCCTTGCAGTCTGGGTCGGGGAAACAACAGAGGTGCCGTGTACTTACATGTTCTTTATATAGATTTGATGTAAAAGAAACAAGTTAAATCAAATAAATATATACACTGTCATTCAGATTGATTAGTACTTCTGTTTCTTTTGAGAGGGGACGCCTTTTCCTGGGTAACTGTCTTGGCAACCTTGCAGTTGCAGTTAGCTGTGCTGACTGCACCATCCTTCTTCATCAGTACCCACGGACATGTTGGCGGCAGCCCAATACTCTGAGAATGCAATACCTGAAAAATAAAATACAAAAATATAATTGGATTGTTGACTATTTAGAACCACCTTGTCATATGCTAGGTAGCACATAACAGAAGCTGACAACCAAGAATAGGTTCACAACTTTTGGAATTTAAATATATTGCAATATATAATAAAGCTTTATTTATAAAGCCCTTTTCATAAAGCACGTGTAGCTCAAAGTGCTTTACAATCACAAGTTAAAAATAAACCACGAGAAATTCCCCTCAGATCAGATGTTAAGACCTTTACAGGTACATAGCAACAACATATATATACATATAACATTTTAAAAGGTTAAGAGACACGGCGAGGTAAAAGGTATGATAATAAAAATACATAATAAGACACAAGACTAAGTTAATTGATGCAACAATATAAAACCCTATAAAATAAAGTAAACTTAATAGATACAACAAAAATAAAAGCTGGTGTTTAAAAATGTCCACTGAGTTGGCCTCTGATATTTCTTGGTAGCGTAGTGGATAAAAGCAGCCTCACCCATTTTATTTTGGGGGACTTTAGGGATATTTAAAAAGCCAGCTGAAGAGGACCTCACGATATATTTACTCACTTTTCCAGCTATTACAGCCACATCTCCTTGATATGCAACGCAGACGTCGCGGATCCACCCGGATGTGAACTCGTTATGTGCCTAGAGTCCTTTGTACGCCTTCATTTCCTCCATGGTGTGCAATGGAATTCTTTCACACACACATACGGGTTTTGGGCCGAGGGCGACACCGTACTTCCGGTATCCGCCATTTCACGCGAGGTGCAAGCAGAATATCATAGTCTATCGCCTTAATCAATATAGTCAACTCTAAAATACCACATATATGCAATGGCATGATAATATCATTGTGACAAGTGGGGTATTCACCTGGTGTTTCCAGAAGATAGACGTAGATGCTGCCAAAATCGACCGAGGCCACTTTCGAGGGTCGTTTTTCCATACATCTGCAGGCAGTCTATAAGGGCAATCGGACAACCCACACAGCTCTAGTTCACGCTGGTAACGACCTAGAGCACACCCCTCAAGTCCAGAGATGTAATCCGAAGACATGCAGCGATTTCTTCGGTCGTTAATTCAGAAAAAAAACCTAGTGCGCTCTGCTCTGCTAGCTAGCTGTTTATATTAGCACCTCCATGATATTAGCACCTCCAGGAAAATGGCGTATTTATATATATATATGGCAGGCGTTGCATTGTGGGTAGCTCGTGACGTCACTGTGTGTGAAAGAATAGGCGAAAAAACCAGGTAGTTCACAATATCACAGTAGGAAAGTGAAGGCCATGAATTTAAATCGGTGCTGTAATCCTTAACGGGAATCAAATAAGGGTCCACCGAACCAATCGACGTACATTTTTCTCTGTAAACGGTCTTATCCTCCGGGTATAGTGATTCGTAGTAGCCTTTCATTTTCGCCATTTTTGAACGCTCCCGCCAGTAGAGCAGTAGAGTGGTACTCCAAGATGTCTGACGCGAAATCCTGTGACGTCATTAGGAAGCCTCTATATATATCTATGGTTGTGATATGGCGCTGGTTGTGCTCACACCATGGATGTATAATAAGAACTGGATACAGCGTGGGAGGCGGGGCCTCATTCATTCCTATGAGAACTGCTCATTGGCGCATGATGATAAAATGGCCCAACTTTTGAGAGAGCGAAACGTCACAGATTACCCGGCATGCCTGAGAAGTACCCGTATGTGCACTCAGAAGCCTCATCCCAATACCCCTCCTCGACTCCTCCTTCCCCTCACTCGCGTCCCTTCCTTGCATCTTAGCTCCGCCTCCGTAAGATGCGAGCGAGGGACACGAGGAGGTGACGCGAGGACAGAGGAGTCCTCAGGTATTAATTGGGATGTCCTCGTTCACTCAAAAGTCCTCTTAAACGACGTCTGCTAATGATGACATGTGCACAGCTGTATCCCCTCTCATCGGGCTGAACTGAAGAACCCTTAGAACCGGCCCATTTCTGGTTAAATATTTATTTAAATGAATGAATCTTTCTCTTGTTAGTCAAGGAATTCAATGATGGTTGGTCCTGCTTTTGTGTTCCGTTTTGGTGTAAAATGTAGCCTACATTTAAATAAAAATATAATTATAGTAATGTGAAAGCCTTTTAGAAATGAATTGCACATAATAATTCCCATGGAGCTGTGAGCACTGAGACATTTATGTGACGCTTTCCCACTCATTTTCCAGTTTTCCTCTGTTGAAATCGACCAGCTGTGAAGGTGGGGGCGGGGCTTTTATACGCGAGTAGTGAAAACACTTCCGCGTAGTCTGCTCGCGTGTATCCTCCCTTTCGTCTCCCCCCTCACCCCTCCTCGACTCCTCTGTGTGCATTTCAGCTATTGGGATGTCCTTCAAAATGGCGTGTCTTAATTGATTTCCGGATCAAGTCCCGGAGGAGGGGAAGAGAATTGGGATGAGGCTACAGAGCAGGGCAGCGCCATATAGATAGAAGAGTTACGACAACGGAAGTCCAAAAACGGTTATCGTCACGTGGTTCATGGAGACGAGGATCGTTCCCCGGAAGTTCATGGCGGGCAATGTGAATGCATTGATAACAGGAGATAGAACTACGATTTTTGGTAATTATTAGTGAATAAAGGTTTTGATTTGCAATATTTATACAACAAATCGATGTGTATGTATTTACATCAATATGTTTTCAAAAGTAAAATCGAATTTGCTAATATTAAGTGATAATATTAGGATTAGTGTGAACAACTAGTTTACATGTTACTAACAGTGCCTTGGTTAAAGAGCCTGTTGCTGTTTATTTATAGCTTTGAATTCTTTCAAACCAATATTATCTTCTTAAACTTGTATGGTAGTCAGGAGGATCACTTTCTAATGTTTATTGATACATTTAGAGGGAGGGGATCTAAAGTAATGCTTTAAAATTCAGATTGAATTCATTTCTACCATTTTCTTAAATTCATGGTAGTTTCAGTAATCCCATGGTAACTGAGGACACAAGTTATCTAAATGACTAATGTCATCTTTATGGCTTTCAGAAAGGACAGGAGACCGACAGGCGATTATCAAAGGACTAGCAGCAGCAGCATATGATGATGATGATGATGATGATGATGATGATGTTAAATGTGTTGTTTTAGGAACATCCATTGCAAATACATGGAGTTCAAGAATAGCATATCATGCAGTTTGTCTGTGCCTTTTCCTCCGTGTTGTCCTGGTTTGCTGTGCTGCCTCCTAGTCGCCACCATGGTTTGCTGTGCTGCCTCCTAGTCGCCGCCATGGTTTGCTGTGCTGCCTCCTGTCGCCACCATGGTTTGCTGTGCTGCCTCCTAGTCGCCACCATGGTTTCCAGTGCTGCCTCCTAGTCGCCACCATGGTTTCCAGTGCTGCCTCCTAGTCGCCGCCATGGTTTGCTGTGCTGCCTGGGGATGCTCCAATCGCTCAGAGAAAGGAGTACGAATGTACGGCTTCCCCACTGACACAGAGCGGAGGACAAAATGGCTGGCTCAAGTCAGCAGGAGCAATTTCACGACCAACAGCAACACAATATGTGATGTAATTATATACAAACACTGCATTTGCACTTTTTCACCAAACGAAAACCACACCATTGGGAAAGCTTAATGTTTTGTTTAATACAAAAAAACAGGGAAAGGCTTGAAAAACACTGAGTTGAGACTCAGGGTGCAGGGTGAGGGTCTCAGTGCAGGTATTCAGGCTGCATTGAACCCCCCTCTGGTTCTTGTGCTGAGAGAGGGAGTAACAGACAGGAGAAAGGGTTATACACACACAGCACACCTATTGGATGGGAAATGCCTTGGGGAGATAAGGTGTTTACTTATATAAAACAGTAGTATTAAACGTACCTTGTGTTTTCACTCTCACTTAAGTCCCTCTCCCTTTGCCATCAATCCAGAATCAGCTGAGCTGCAACATTATACAGACAGGTAATAATCAACAGAATCACAAGGACACAATATGGCTCTGCTAAAAACACTCACTCTTACACGCACCAAAGTTATATTTATCTAATATTTAACTCCCTCCACCCCCGCATACAATCCCGTTTAGAAGCCCCTCTTCTCTAATTCAACATGTTGGACGAAATGACATTAAGAGAACGGAATGTACAATTAAAAGGCTGTTCAACGTGTGTTGCTAACTTGCTTCGGTATGCTAGCTTAATCTGTTATCTGTAAACGTTCCCTAAATCTACTAATTTAGGGATAATCCACTGACATCCTTTAATACACATGTTCATTTGAATCAGATGTACTGATAATATCCGCAATATAAATCTTTAAACTAATTCTTACCTTTAAAAGTCCGTCACGAACGGTCTATTATGCTGCAACTCCACAGCTCTGCCAGCCTTGGCGCTAACTTCCGGGGAACGATTGAGAGGCTCCACGACCCGCCATTGCTGTAAAAAAGTGGTCCATTGGAGTGAACGGAGATGTCGTAACTCTTCTATTAAATGGCTATAGAGCAGGGGTACTCAAATACAAATCTTAAAGGTCCAAAATAAATGTTTCAATAAGACAAAGGTCCGTTTATTACGGTCATTCAAACTTTTAAACAATTGCAACAAGATTCTTAACACGAGGTTGCAAAAACAAAAGTAATCTGTATGCAGCAGTTTTCATTGTTATTGTGTCTGTGCTCGACCCCTCAGAGTCGCAGTGTAAGAGCTGCACAGCTATGAATAAAGCCAGCTGCACCCTCTTTCATTCAGCATTCCCAGTAGTGCATTATAAATATCTTGACCCCCCCCTTGTGTGTCCACTGAGGTTCCTCAGGCCCAACACATCTTCAACAAACTCCCCTTTGCCTCGTCATAAAAACTCACAAACACCAGCAACTGAGCAATGTCAGTGGTGTCAGTGGACTCATCCACAGCTCAGGAAATGCACTGTGCATTTTTTATTCCATCACAAAGCTGATGAATCAAATCACCAGCCAGTATGTATGTTCTTCTGGTTGCTGTGGAATCTGAGAGGGGGATTGCTTGATCTGACCTGTTATTTCCTCTTTGTGTTTGCCTTCAACATGGTCTCCATCACTTCAGGCATGCATTCTTTATACTTCAGTTAATACCCAGTGGAATGTCCTTACCTACTGGCTAGTTAAATCAAAGAGGTTACTTTTGTTTTACAAAGTGAACGCATAGATGACGTCACGACCTAGTTTTTCGGATCATGTGACAACTGAAAATGGCCAAAATGGCAGCTGCCTGATGGAATATACCGGTTTTGATAAAAAAAGAGCTATAAAATCATTATTTACCGGGGAATATCGCTGATTTCTTCAGGGTATGGTTTAAACATAATGTTTCACTAAATATTAACTATCTAATGACTGGAGCCTTCCTTTAATATTGCAAGTCCTAAAAAAACAAACAAATTAAAACAAATCACACGTCCACGCGATGTGATTATCGTGCATGCGCATATCGCAATTATCGTCACGACACGATATATCGTGCAGCCCTAGTCCAAATGGTTGGAAGATAAGGAGGAAGGACAATCAATACTGTATATAGTAAATGTGAGGTAAAGTGTGTCGCCAATGTAACCGGTTAAAACTCGAAGTGGCGATGAGGTCTTAAAATGTATGGAAAGGGTCTTAAAAGGTATTACATTTGACTTGAGGATTCCATATACCCTGTATAATTAGTTTATTCTACTAATCGCCTGAATTGAAGACATTTGGTCGACTAACAATCGACTAACAATCTTTAGTCAAGGCAACACACAGATAGTGTCAAAAAGGACTGCGTTGGCCGGGAATCAAACCCGGGTCAACTGCTTGGAAGGCAGCTATGCTCACCACTATACCACCAACGCTCGACAGATGTGAAGTTGCGCAATGTCCAATAGTCAGTGTGCGAAAAAGCACACGTCCGATCGTCCAGGACATGTTATTTACAATATCAGACAAGTACATCTTTCCATTGACGTGTCCGACGAACAAGTGACATTTTTCGCCCATATTTATTGACAAATTATTGATAAATTCAGTTTACCAATCTGGAGGACGGAACATGACATAAGTATAAATAAATGTGTAAATAAATGTATGAAGAAACACAGGAATAAATAAATACAGGAATAAATAAATGAGGAAATAAATACGGAAATAAATAAATGTGGAAATAAATACACAAATAAATAAATAAAAGAATAAATAAATGCATAAATAAATATGGGAATAAATACATGAATGTATAAATAAAAGTCGAAAATAAAACAGAACACACGTTATTATGGTAATACTTTATATTAAGGTACACAAATTAACCATCAACTAGTTGTTAATTAACATACATATTAGCAGTACATTGGCTCTTTATTAGTCATTATAAAATACTTATTAATGCCTTATTCTACATGACCATATTCTACAAGTAATAAGCCATTAATTGAGAGTTTTTCCTCAATAACCCTCTAATTAGTGCTTATTTATTGCAAGTAAGGAAATTGTTGTACAGTTTTGATCTTAATATGCTCTGCTCAATATGGGCCTAATAAGGCAGTAGTACCACAAGAATAGTAATTCTCCCATAATAACACTTAACAAATATAGGGTTGGGTATCGTTTGAATTTCCACGATTCTGATTCTGATTCCGATTCTACTTTTCGATTCCGGTTCTTAACGGTTCTCAATTCCGATTCTTTGAGGGGCAGGGTAAAAAAATGATACATGCTTCTTCCACCAAAAATATTACATTTATTCGAGAAACTTTCACACAGGTTAGTGTAAGTAATATTCACATTAATCAGTCCGTTTATATTCACTGCTATGTAAATGTAACCTGAGAACCACTGAAGCTACATCAGTGCAACAGTCCAACTTTTAAAGGAACCCCCCCCCCCCCCATTTAAAAACATATCTTGTTGAGAAAAACAAGCATATCTGGAAGAAAGGTTTGAACATTTTAAAGTAAAATGCTTCAATCTGGTGCATTTTAAGCAGAATTACTAGAGACTAGATCACTAGTACAACTCTAAACACCCATATGAAAAAGATCGGTTTACATTTTAATAATTAAATAAGTATGTGAACATAACCAATAACCAACCATAGCCAATAACAAATACATGCAACGTATCTTATTTTTGTTGTTCATTCATATCTTATTTTACTATTTTATTTATGCATATTTTTGTATCTCTCCAGTTTAAAACGATATGTCTGGTGTACTGTCCTATAGTATACATTGGAATGATTTCAAACCTGTTTTATCCCAATAATTATAAAGGAGAGCCTTGGAAATATGTGTTTACATAAATTGTGATCAAAACGTTTGAGACCCACTGAGATAACTTAGACTAAAGTGAACTATTTAAACACTCGGAGTCCTTTACCTCACTGAGCTGAAGTTATCAGCCTCAGTCTGACTGGAGAGGACTCTCCTCCACATCATTGGAGAAACATCTGCTTCTAATATCCGTTAGAACAGCTAGCACCAGATGCTAATAACAACAGCGCTGGTACCGGTGCACCGTCCCTTTCTCCCTCGCTCGCCCCTACGCTCACTCGCACTTTGGCTGTCAGCTGCGGGTGCCAGATAAGCCAACATCCCCCATTTTCATCACTTACAGCCAGGCCCGCCTTAACCTGCCATCAGGCCCTGGGACTGATAGTTTTTGTAGGCCCCCTATTTAAACAACAAATCAAAGTCATGTATAGCCTCAGCAGGCTCTGTGATCGCACTTCTCCACTCTGCTCTACGCGCGCCTGGTCCTCTCCTCCAGATGAGTGACTATCGGGCCTCCCTCATGTATTTGTCCGGTTGCCGTTGGCTCCCCTCCACGTAGCAAGTCCTCGTCGTCCTCTCATCTCCTCCAACGGATAATGTCCCTCCTGTCTGTTTTTCCTCTCCCGCTACTCCATCGCTATCAGAGCCTACTTGGCTCCGAGGCCCCGCGGCCGGCACCGCAGCCGCTCGGTACAGAACTCATCTGTCCTTCCTCCTCATCCTGGCCTACAGGTTTAAAATAACCTGTAAGCTTCGGCATGGTTTTTAATAGCTGCTTGTCTCGAAACTCCTTTTCCCTCAACAATTTCCTTTCCCGAGCGCCACTTTCAAACTTTTTCTTCTCAAAATTGTTATCCTAAACAACCTTCATCTGTCACTTAATCACTCGCAATTTGAATACGTCACATGTGAAACATATTCTCATTCTGATTGGCTGTTAAGTGGTGCCCACTGACTGTTTCGAAGTCATCTCTGGAATCCATCGATCTGATTGATTAGCAGAGCAAATGATCAAAATACTACGGAGGGAAGATATTTTCGTTTGGTTTACTGGTCTGGGGGAAGCTCGCGAGTGTGTGTGTGTGTGTGTATACGTGTGTGTGTTTGTGTATTTTTGCATTTGTGTGTATTGTGTTTGTTTCCCGGGGAAAACACTCTCGAGAAACACCGGCTGTTGTTGCGCCTGCTGTGACGTCAAGTTACTCCGTTCTCCGCTTGTAATTATGCCGAAGCTTCAAAGTTGTATTTATCATCTGAATTTGCCGAAACAAGTTTAATATTCTGAAAGCCAAGACTTTGTTTATTTGAAAACAGATGAAAACAAACTGTAACGGACCCTGCCGTGTTATCTATGATTACTAAACGCCTTACATTCATAATGTCAGCCGGAGGGAGGGGGAGTGAGTGGCGAGTGAGAGCTGTCATCTTGCCTTTACAAGCTTCAAAAATGTATTTAAACTTTTTTTTTTTAAACTTTTTTATTGGCTCATGATAGGCCCCTGATCTCCGTAGGCCCCTGGGCTTCAGCCCAGGTCAGCCCGTGCATTAAGGCGGCCCTGCTGACAGCGACCATCGTACAGGGCAAATGAAAAGTGTAACCGGGATGAAAAGGGTGTTACATTTACTTAATTATGAATGTTGTTACATCAACGGTCAAAACATTTTTTTTTCTCCCAGAGCTGTCAGCGCGGCGCCTCCACAGATCTGGCACCCTAGGCGAACATCTATAACACCAGTGCGACGGGGGTGTCGGCATAGATATATGTAAACACTAGATGGCTCATGGGAGATTTTCCAGCGTAGCTGACCGGCCGCCATCTTGCTACAGTTAACAGATACTCTGATTCGCGTTATGGTAGCTGTTTTAAGGTGAGTGATCTGCACAAAAATACTCTTAACTCACTGAAATCTTGACTGATTTACAAACGGTTTGGTTTATTATAAACATTATTAGCATGGCTATGATACAGGATGCTTGGACATGTTGAAATTGCAGCTTTTCTTTGTGTATGTGGTTGTATTTATTAGCTGGCTAATAACAAGAGGCTGTGAGTGAGACCTAGTATTACAAAGTTCACCCAGCAACTTTACACCAGTGGGAGAGGCAGAACTGCTCTTTCTTTTCAACATAACTTAAGTTACACATGATTTCTTCCAAGTGGTTTGGCTTGTTAAAAACATCTTGCATTATGATACAGGAATTTGCTGGCTTTGTGTTTACAGAAGTACCTGACTATGCCGGACTTTTGTGCAGCCTACGGATGCTCCAATCGCCGCTGTCTGCAAACAAGAACCCGTGGGATCACCACATATGTTTATGTTTGCTCAGTCTAATAAACCCATAACATGGTTGTGAAAGAATACCAAAGCTGAGGCTGGACGATGATTGATTGTTAGTGTGCCATGTGTCACTGTGTGTCTTATTGGTTTTGTGGTATACTGTATTTTATTTTATTGTGTGCAAGACACATTTAAAACAAATAACCTTGAACCTTGAAGCCCCATCTCTCCCCACCTGCTCCTGCTTCCTACATCCCCTCCACACCACACCAAGTTGTTCTTCTTAATAATAATAATACATTTATGTTGGGGGGCCGCCTTTCATAACACCCAAGGACACCTTACAGGGCATCCTGATCTCACCAGAATGCGTGACTCCACCACGACTCCTTAACACCACAATGCGTGGTGGACTCACGAACTTTGTTACATTTACGTGTCGGCACCACGCAAACAAGCCCAATGTAAAGTGAATGAGGCTCCTTTGTCGTGGTGCACACGCATTTCTACAACATCCCGCAGTGAGCTTTTATTCTATAAAACGTGTTTTAAATATACTTTATAGCTTGTAGTAACTCACGGGAGGCTTCTTTTATTTTATTTGTATTCATAATAATTTTTATTTTTATGGTGCATTAGTTACGAATTTTTGTTCTAAAAAAACAGTGCATTGTGTGTGATACAACTGTGATTTGTATTACATTAGTTTGTTTTTAAGGAAGGCCAGAGCTTCAGCTGTGTCCAATAGATTGTTCCCTCTAGTTAACGTTTTTTAAAAGAACATTATATTCCGATTTGATCATGTCCCCTTTATTGTATTACGGAGAGCAATGTGAGCGTCCATTCCGATTGGATAACGCAGGATTTTACACCCGGAAGTAAGTATACTCTTTACTGTCGATTGATTTTACAGTGATATCTGCATTACTCATCAACTCAAAAACACCAGATTATCCTTGTTGATTACACAACATTGGTTGGTTTAAATTGTGTGCAATGCTTTTGTAATTTTCCCCTTCGATTCGGAGAAACAAACATTTGTTCAGTTTAGGATGGCCGAAGACACTACACTACCCAGAATCCTCAGCTATTGTCTGCGTTGCCTCAAGCTCTGTGATTGGTTGACTGCATTCCATATGAAAAAAAACGTTTCGTAAAAGATAAAATCATACTTTATTCAGCAGTGCTTGCTTTACTCTTTGAAAGTCATCACATGAATGCATTGTAATAAATGGTTTGGCTGCAATAAATATTACACATATGTCGTAGTTCTGTATTTGTATTTATCTACAGAGATCGGGCTCAGAAAAGACCGGAAACTATTCTTTTACCGTTCTGTTTTAATTTCACAATAACGTTAGTAGTAATAATTTGTTTTGATATTATTGTTTTTTATTAACTACTCATGTTAAAACCATCTTTTCTGTGTTGCTGTGGGGTTTTTCCATCGCTTTTGTGTTACAAATATCAAAACAATAACTAAATATATCCGTCGTAAACTAAACCAGAAACAGCAGTATATTTTATTTTGTTAACACTGTAAACTTGACAGCTTTTTAACCCAAACCACCTACTGGTTAAAGCACGTTATTACACGTTTAGAGTAATATTGACATCTTGAAAAGGGATGTCCAAAATAGCAATTATATACAGTTTTTAATTTGTAGAGAATAACGAGTAATGTATATACTTTATAGGGATCTGCAGACACATATGTAGTCTTCTCAAGCACCAACAATCATTACATTACATTACATTGCATTGCATTTAGCTGACGCTTTTATCCAAAGCGACTTACAATAAGTGCGTTCGACCAACAAAAACAACCTTGAAGAAAACAGAATCATAAAGTACATCAGGTTTCATAGAGCCAAAACATTTCAAGTGCTACTCAACTGGCTTTAGATAAGCCAGTCCTCCAATCAAATATCTCTCCTGATTGTTGGCACTTGACAATCACCTTCCCTGAATTTTACTCAGGTGTAACTAAAGTCTGCTTTAAGGGTTGTTTATATTTCACATCATTAATCAGAATCTGTAAAGTAACTAAAATAAATGTAGTGGAGTAAAAATACCAGGTTAACCTTAAAGAAAGCCCTCAGGATTATAAAAGACCCCCATCACCCCAGCCACAAACTGTTCTGTCTGCTGCCATCTGGCACAACAGCCGCATTCTAGGAGAGGATGTGGCTGTTGTAGAGGACTACAAGTACCTGGGAGTGCACTTATGGGCTGAACTGGAGGATCAACACTGACGCTGTGTACATGAAGGGGATGAACAGACTGCTGAGATCCTTCCACGTGTGCAGCAAGATGCTGGAGATCTTCTAGTCTGTTGTGGCCAGTGCACTCTTCTTTGCTGCGGTCTGCTGGGGGGGGCAGCATCAGAGCAGGATCAATAAAGTGATCCGGAAAGCTGGGTCTGTCATCGGCATCAAGCTGGACCCCTTTGAAGCTGTGGTGGAGAGGAGGACACTGAACAGGCTGTTGTCCATGATGGATAACCCACCCATCCTCTCCACCTGCAGCTGGACAGTCAACGGAGCTCCTTCTCCAACAGACTGCTGCAGCTCCGCTGTCACAAGGACCGATACAGGAACACATTCCTGCCCACTGCCATAACTCTGTACAATAAATCACCTCTGGCTGGAAGAGAACTCTCTGCTCCATAGTTTCTCTAATACAACCTCGCTGTACATTGTACACATATATAATCTGTTCAATATTTGATATTCCATATTCCATTGTCATATATTTTTGAATATGTATATTTGCATATATAATATCTACATGTATATTTTCTATTTCAACACGTATATTTTCTATTTTCTTTTCTTTCTATTCTTGTTTATTTATCTTGGTTTTGTTTTATTGTAAAATGCCTTGTCTTTTATGCTGCTGCAACAAAAACAATGTCTCAAATTGGGATCAATAAAGTACCATCTTATCTTATCTTATCTTACATCCGGACCAAAACCACCAGACTCAGGGACAGTTTCATCCCACAGGCCATAAGACAAGGCAAGGCAAGGAAAGTTTATTTATAGAGCACTTTTCAACACAAGGCAATTCAAAGTGCTTTACAAAAAAAAAAAAATGAAAGACATTAAGCATTAAAAAAGAAAAGCTAATCAAATAAACATTAAGAAAAAAATACATGGATAAAAGTTACAGTGCAGTCTAAAATATAAATAGTTCAATTAAACATTACAAGAAAAAGTACATGGATAAAAGTTACAGTGCAGTTTAAGATATGAATAGTTCAAATAAAAGCAGCGACAAAAAGAAAAGTCTTCAGCCTGGATTTAAAAGTAGTCAGAGTTGCAGCGGACCTGCAGGTTTCTGGGAGTTTGTTCCAGATATTTGGAGCATAATAACTGAACGCTGCTTCTCCATGTTTAGTTCTGACTCTGGGGACAGAAAGCTGACCAGTCCCTGAAGACCTGAGAGATCTGGATGGTTCATAATTTAGCAGGAGGTCAGTAATGTATTTTGGGCCTAAACCATTCAGTGCTTCATAAACCAGCAGCAGTATTTTAAATCTATTCTTTGACACACAGGAAGCCAGTGTAAAGACTTCAGAACAGGAGTGATGTGATCCACTTTCTTAGTGTTAGTGAGGACTCGAGCAGCGGCGTTCTGAATCAGCTGCAGCTTCCTAATAGATTTTTTATTGAGACCTGTGAAGACACCATTACAGTAGTCCAGTCTACTGAAGATAAAAGCATGGACAAGTTTCTCCAGATGCTGCTGTGACATTAGTCTTTTAATCCTAGATATGTTCTTTAGGTGATAGTAGGCTGATTTAGTAACTGTTTTAATGTGACTGTTGAAACTCAGGTCAGAGTCCATGACTACACCTAGATTTCTGGCTTTATCTGTTGGTTTGAACATTGCACACTGAAGCTCAGCGCTAACTTTTAAACGTTCTGCCTTGGCTCCAAAAACCATTACCTCAGTTTTATCTTTGTTTAATTGGAGAAAGTTCTGACACATCCAGTCATTGATTTGTTCAATGCACTTACTCAGTGTTTGAATTGGAGCATAGTCTCCTGGTGAAATTGTTACGTAAATGTGTGTGTCATCTGCATAGCTATGGTAACTTATTTTGTTGTTTTTCATTATCTGAGCCAGTGGTAGCATGTAGATGTTAAAGAGAAGAGGCCCCAAGATGGAGCCTTGAGGAACCCCACATGTCATATTTGTCAACTCAGATGTGTATTTACCGATAGAAACAAAGTTGTTTCTGTCCTTTAGGTAGGATTCAAACCAATGTAGAACTGTTTCCGAAAGTCCCACCCAGTTTTCCAGTCGGTCCAGTAATATGCTGTGGTCAACAGTGTCAAACGCAGCACTGAGATCTAATAATACTAACACTGAAGTTCTGCCACTGTCTGTGTTTAAGTGGATGTCATTGAAGACCTTTACAAGAGCAGTCTCAGTGCTGTGGTTTGGACGAAAGCCTGACTGGAACACATCGAAACAACCATTTAAATGCAAGAAATTACTCAACTGTTGAAAAACAACTTTTTCAATGATCTTACCTAGAAATGGCAGGTTTGATATGGGCCTGTAATTGTTCATTACTGAAGCATCTAGATTATTCTTTTTTAAGAGCGGTTTAATGACTGCAGTTTTCAGGGCCTGTGGAAAAATACCTGAGTGAAGAGATTTGTTTACTATATGAAGTAGATCTGAGGCCATGCAACGAAAAACATCTTTGAAAAATCCTGTTGGAATAATATCAAGGCAGCAGGAGGAGGACTTCAGAAGTTGAATAATGTCCTCTAGGTTTTTATCATTAATCTGATGGAACTGTGTCATGGTGTCTGAATTGATGTTAAGTGGACACAGAGACAACACTTTTGCTGTACTTGATGCAGAGGCACTGACTGCTTGTCTGATTTTCTGAATTTTGTCAGTGAAAAAGGCAAAATCATTGCACGCCCTGGTGGATAGAAATTCAGAGGCTACTGACACTGGGGGGTTAGTTAGTCTGTCGACGGTAGCAAACAAGGCACGTGCGTTGTTTTTGGTAATGATGTCAGAGAAGAATGATTGTCGTGCGTTTTTCAATTCCAAATTATAAAGGCCAAGTCTCTCTTTATAAATTTCAAAGTGAACCTGGAGATTTGTTTTTCGCCACCTGCGTTCAGCTTTTCGACATTCTCTTTTTTCTGTTTTAACGGTCATGGCCTTTCTCCATGGAGATATTTTCTTGCCAGACACTTCCTTTACCTTAATTGGAGCAATGGCATCTATAACATTTTTAATTTTTGAATTAAAATGATCAACTAGCTCATTTACTGAGGTGTTAGCAGGGGCAAGTGTGGAAGAAAAATTCTGAGTAAACATTTCCCTAGTATTTTCAGTTAAACATCGCTTTGTGGTTACCTCTTTTTGAACACTTGTGTGAACAGAAATAGAGCTCTCAAAGAAAACACAGGAATGGTCAGAGAGCGCAACATCAGTCACCACAACCTTAGAGATATTCAGACCCTTTGAGATCATTAAGTCCAGAGTGTGCCCCTTATTGTGCGTGGGCTCCGTCACATGCTGAGTCAGTCCATAGCTATCAAGAACACAAAACAGTTATTTAGCCCCTCTGTCCTGGGGGTTGTCAACATGGATGTTAAAATCACCAACAATGACTAGATGGTCAAAGTCAATACACACTATAGACAGCAGTTCAGTAAAGTCATCACAAAAGCTTGCACAGTATTTGGGTGGCCTATAGATATTTAGGAACAGAGCTCGAGAGGAGCATTTCAGCTGAAGGGCCACATATTCAAAAGAATCAAAGTTTCCATACGATGTCTTCCTGCATTGAATGGAATCATTGAACAGAATAGCAACTCCACCCCCTTTCTTATGTATTCTTTCCTGACTCATACAACTAAAGTTGGGAGGGGTTGATTCGATAAGAACAGCTGCACTGTTATTTTGTTCAATCCAAGTTTCTGTTAAAAACATAAAATCGAGATTGTGCTCAGAGATAAAATCATTGATTAAAAATGTTTTTCCTGCCAAAGACCTGACATTTAATAAAGCTAGTTTAAGTTTGTTAAACACACTATCAGTCATGTTTTTTGTAACAAGTTGTGGCTGACATGGAATCACTGCTAAATTAGATAAACTCACACAAACGTTTGAGTGCTTCCTGTTTCTAAGATGATTCACCGCTCTTAATCTATTACCTATCAACACAGATATCAGCATAGCTACTGGCAGGCAGGGCCCCGGCATGTCCTGGAAAGAGTTGAGAGTGCCATACGCCCTTGAGCCTGGACCCAGCAGATATCAGTTTGCAGATTGTTTTGGTTTGGATGATTGTGGTAGGCATGGTGATGAAGCCGGGGGAGATGGTGCGCGTCTCTGCTTTGGTGATTTTGGTGGGCGTCGTTGAGGAGCGGGGGTAAAGGACATGCTGCCAGCCCTGCGTATCGCCTTAGTCTGGTCTTTGAAATCCAGGAAGGAATCGGTGCCAGCCCTCTGTATCTCCTTCTTGTGTTCCACGATCTCCAGGAGGGTGGGCGAGGGCGAAAGGGTGAACGGAGTATCCTCAAAGGCGTTGACAGGGGGGGGGGGTGACGGGCGGTGGAGACTCCTGCGTGTGTCCCATAGGTCTCCCATAATCAGAACATTCCTCAGGCGGGTGCAGTGATACTTCTTCAGGGTTTTCTGCGCGATGTGTTGTGTCTTTCTCCTGTTTTGATTCCTCTTGCCGCTTGTCCTTGGCAGAGGGAACAGATTGATGACGCAGGCAGTTGAATATGTTAGAGATAAACAATTTCACTCCTGACTTGTTCAGGCAAACTCCATTTGCCTTAAAAAGATGTCTGCGGTCCCAGAAAAAGTAAAAATTGTCAATAAAATGCACAGAATGGTCAGTACAGACAGTTGAAAGCCAGGTGTTCAGTGCAACCAATCTGCTGAATCTCTCCACTCCTCTTCTGACTGGCGGTAGAGGGCCACTGATGAACACCTCTGCATTTAGAGAGCTGGCAGTTTCCAACAGACATTTAAAGTCTTCTTTCAGCACTTCTGACTCTTGTTTCACAACATCATTTGTTCCAATGTGCAGTACCACATTCTTCACAGTCGGATGTTCAGCCCCAATATGCAGGGTCTTCTCAGCCAAGTCAGAGACTGTATCCTTGGGAAAACAGAGTACTTTGGTGTTGTTCTTACTACACAGACCTTTTACATCTCTCACAGCAGAGTCACCCACAATCAGAGTTTCAGGCCCAGTCATTAGCTTTCCCTCTAGCCTTTTACTTTTGGAGTAGCTATTGGTCCTTACCCTGCTGTGTGAAGAGGACGGGTTATCCAGGTCATCAGAAAGAGCTCTCCGGCTCTCGGTCAGCGGAGCGTATCTGTTCTGGATTGGCACACTTGGTGGTTTAGGAGGATTTTTTGTAATTCTCCCTTTAGCAGCTGTCCACGGCTGTTTAGGAGTTGAAGAGGCGCTCTTCCTGGGTGATAACAATGCAGGCCAGCCGGTCGCATCACATATTTCAGAGTGTTGGGCTCTGCCCGTTATCCTTCCTCCCAAATCCCATGAAAATGATTTACTCTTAGGCTTTGCACCCAGAGAGTTCCAGGGAGGACCACCACTTGTAGATTTATGACCCGGTACACAGCCCTCCTGTTCCTTGGAATCCTTGTAGCTGCTAACTAGCTGTGAGTTAGCATACCCTTTTCCATTATTTTGCAACACTGGTAAAGTGGTGTCATTCCCACAACATAGTCCATTCACTTCCACGTTAACTTCCAGCCGTTGCATTTCCATTTCCAGCACGGCCATCTTCTGTAGAAGTTTGTGGAAGTCATCTGTAGAGAACGGAGGCATTTTTCTACCAACTAGCTTAAGCTAAATAGCATGCAGTAGCCTACCAGGCTTTAGCTGTTGCTAGGCCACGCTACTGTAAGACTGGGGTCGCCGTAAAAATGTTGAAATATGGCTGAAAACCTCCGTCTATTTACGAAGATGAACTGTCCCAGTGATAGGTTAATGTCCAGGAGCCGCTGCTCGAAGTTTTCAGAGAATAAGAATAGGAAAATCAGCATAAAAAGTAAGCAGAGGCAGGAGCAAGCAGAAAAGCGTCTGCACTGTAAGAAAGATAAGCAGGAATAAGACATAAGACTATTAAACACCTGAACTTTGAAATAACATCCATAACATTTATCTGGCTGCTACTTAGAAATGCCAGTCTTTATATGCTCAAAAAACCGGATAGAAAACCCACAAACACCTCCTCTATACCCAACCAACATATTCTATTGGCTCTGGCATAAGACACACCTTCCCAAGTTTGTGTAAAACAAAACCTGACTAGACATATTCTATGACTATGACATAACCACCTTTTTGAGGCCTCCATGTGTTTCTCCTTAAGACCGGAGCCCCCCTCCCTGCTGTGAGAGGAGAGGGAAGAACCTGCCTACTCTCTTATCAGAGAGCAGGGCATAAATCATAGGCCTTACACTCAATTTAACAAACCACTTTGTTTTGTTTATGCTGTAAATATAGAAAAACCTAAAATATGAAGCATTTTCATTGTGGGTTATACAAGAATATAATTGATTATATTTGATTATACCTAACTTTCGTTTTAAGTATTCAACATACTATGAAAATCTCAACACCCTCTTTTTAAAACGCAAAGTTATCAAACAGCAACAACTAAAATTGTAAGCATACATACATATTCAAAAACCATCAAGAAGCATTCTCATTATGGGTTCATACAAGAATATGATTGATCATATATGATTTATAATTAACTGTCGTTTAAAGTATTTACTTCATACTTTGAAGTTCTCAACACCCTCTTTTTTAAAACGCAAAGTTATCAAACAGCAACAGATAAAATCGTAAAAATACATACATATTACATCCGTAAAACTTCATGCATCAATATCATGAAAAGTTCTTCAGTATGTGTAATCAGGACGACCTTTTGATGAACCTGGTGTGGAGAACGCCGAAAACATAGTACCTCACTGGAATGTTCTCGTCATCACAGGTCAGGCACCCGAGTAAAAAGAGTCATGATGATCATAGATTTGTGCGCACCCCCACTCGGCCTGACACTTGCAGGAGCGGGGGGCCTACAGTATCTGTTGTTCCAGTGTAGACTCCTAAATCCATGTTGCTATCTGATGTAAATCCTTGACCCTGACCATGGAGGGGTTGAGGTTCCTCCCTGGATGACACCTCCAAACGAAAGCCAGATAACTCGGCCGACAGTTGTTATGGATTTTTTAGACCTCGTCAATAATCGCTCATGACTTTGTGACAAGGTCAATGAGGCCCCACACAATGATAGCACACACGAGGAACCAGAGGCATATGAAACAGCTTAGCTGGCCCTCGCTCATGGCATCCTGTGTGTGCAGTGTGAGTGTGGTGCTGGTGGTGACTTGGCACGTCACTTGTTGTCGTCTGTTTCTACCGTCTCTCCTGGCCTGTGACTACGACCTTGCAGTGGCTGACGTGGACCCACGTAGTGAAGTGGACCAGTGTCAGGGGTAGGTAGGGCTGCTGCTACCTGGCGTCTGATATCTGACCATGCAGTTATCAGGTAGTCGTCCCTTTTGGGAAATCCACTGCGATCGGAGTGGCTCAGCGGGTAGAGATGCAGCCTGTCCCTCAGAGCTGGAAGAAACATCATCCTCCACTGGCAGGGTACAGGTGACTCAGCCACTGGCTCCATGCTGCACAGGTTTCCTGGGTCCAGGACTTGGCTTCACTTGAGGCCCTGTGACTGAAGTTGTCCCGCTAGGGAGGTTCAAATCCTCTTGGTAGATTGCTGAGGTATTAATCTCAACAATATAGCTAAGATCAAGTATAAATCATTTCTCTGATTCATAAAAAGTTGTTTTCAGTTTAAAAACTTCCCCAAGGGTTTTCTCAAGCACTGGGCCATAACTTACTCTTATCAGTTTAACGACCTGACAGCCCTGCACCTCCATGCTGTGTGAAAACCAGCAAAAAAGAAGGAGGAAGATGTGCTCAAAAAAGAAAATCTAATTTAAATGAATACTGTTGTACTTGTAGGGTGTAGGCATATAACAATTAAAATAACTGAAAAGAAAACTAATAGTGTAAAATTAAAAAACAATGAGAAAAATAATACAAAGGTTATTTCCCATTTCCTCTTTGATACTGAGGTATTCTCCATTCAAGCTCCAATGATCCATATGCTAATAGACAGAGTTTCGTCTTGCCATCTTTCTTTGCATAATTCACTAACGATTCTAACAGTTCTTCTGTTAAATCCTTTGCATTTGAGCTATTACTTGTTACTCAGACTTAAATTCCCTCTTTTGCTCTATAAAATATCCCTTGGCACCGAATTTACCAAGACAAATTCTAAATTATTGCGGGAAGATCCCACAAAAAGCCATCCTCTCCTGTGGAAGAAAGCACATTAACTGCCACGGGTGTGTGCAAAACATGTTATGTGATGTGAGACTGATAGCTTCAACAGTGGATTGGGTTAAGGCCGCAGTCATATTCCTATCTGGATTCTAAACTCAGTTGGCTCGGGTGAGTCCTCTCTTCTGTAGTGAAACTACGTTCCCAGAGACTGACTTCACTGTATCCAAACCTTCTGATTTAGTTTTAAGCTAACCCTTCTCTGGACTTCGCCCCTTTCTGGTCACCCATACACGTTTTCTGAACCTAAACGGAAAAGGTGTGATAGTTAGATATGACCTGACCTTTGCCCTAGGTAGCTTTTCCATACATATAGGAATATATTCAGCCTTGTCAAATTGATTGGAATGTTCCAATTTGTTTTACAGTTTGTATACTCCACTCTGTGGCTGCTCTAACGCCTGATACTTCTATGGTAAAGACCAGATAGGTGTGAATCCCTTTATCTTGCCAGAGTGACAAAACTTTCTCATTTTTAAAGTGAGTCGCATTATCCATTCTTATTCTCTTAGTTTTGGAAAAATTACTGATATGCTCTGCCAGTTCAGCAGACACTGTGTTCCAGTTGCTCGGGTCAGAGGATAAACATGTTTATGACTCCCTCCATTATCACAGATCACAAGGAAATACTTGTTCCCACTGGGAGTGCGGGTTGGAAAAATACCTGCTATGTCAGCCCTAAAACTGATTATTGGTTCTTCCTTTATTATTTTAAGATGCTCAGGATGAATTTTCTTGAACCCATCCACCTCTGCACATTGAAGACATGTTGACAGTGTGTGTTGTAGGTGCATTCGCAGTTTCGGTATGAGGATTTTTTTTTTTTTTTTTTTTTGTGGAGACAATATTTTCTCATCCGAAATAGGCCCTACATGGCCTAAACTGCTGTGTAGTTCACGCACAACCTGAGGAGCTTCTTCAGGGGGTACGTGAATGCTTCTACCCTTTTTCCATATTCTAGGGGATATGGCAGTCAGGTGGTTAACTCTTCCCCGGCTTTAAGCAAGGTAAAACTTCTCTATTTCCCTGATAGTCTAATTTGATCTTATCTGTATGGCTACGGACATGATTCCACTCCAGGTACATGCCTGCCTTTAACTCTGCAATAAGACCCTCATTTGAAGGGCATGTGTAAGTGCTTCACTTTTCACATTGACCTGCCTTTGTTCCCAGTTATTAAGTTCTTCTTTACCCGCTTTGTAACAATAATCAGTAACAATACGGATGTGTGTTATTTTACGTTGTTTAGCAAAAAGAAGTCCCTCAACAAATGGCCTTTGCCTCAGCAGTCTGTGCTGTACCTGGTATTGCACCCTTTTGCTTGCAAAGTACTTCACCTGAATTAGTTTTCATTATAAAGGCCCAAGTGGCTGCTTGGTCACCTTTTCGCAAACTCCCTCTGTAAACAGTGTTACCTTTGGAGCAGCGCTTTAAGGGTTTCAATGTTTCCCTGTGTGGCTTACTACCTGTGGTCCTAAACTCCACATCTGGATCTGACATCATCCTCTGCCATTTTCCATTCTTATTCTCTCAGTTTTTTGATATTGATATTTTTGTTCTGGTGTTAAGATAATTTTTTGAATCTCCCTCTTTTCTTAACAACTGGAGCTATGTCTATTTTAGATCTGACTTGGTTAAGAGGTGATTTGTTCTTTGGTGAGAGGAACACTGTTCCCCTTGTGCTGGGTGGGGGTGGGGGTGGATAGCCTGCTTACAGTCTCCAGATCTTCCTCTCTGTGCTGAGGCCATAAAAGTTTTAATGGGTCGCTCCGTGGTCTGCTCAGATTTTCTGACCCTGTCTCTGACCCTGTGTGTTGGGTTTTTCTGCAGCACCTCGGGAGCAGAGAAAGGGGGAGATTCTTTTTTCCAAAAGTGCAAGCTCCTTCATGAGCAAAATAGTTTAGTTGATTTTGGTAAAGTATTTGAGCTTTAGCTTCGCAAAAAAACTTCCTCATATTAGTTTTGAAGATATTTTTGGGGTTTGATATCTGCTGATAGTTCCCACTTAGGTTTTCTCTTCAAAGTACATGCAAAACAACCAGTATTTGTGGGTCATCTGATCACCACCTTTTCTTCTGACAGTTTAATAGTCCTTATCATATTATCACTCTGTGCTAGGACCTATTCTCTTTGCCAGAGCTGCTGCTATTCCTCCTGCATGTTTTAGCTTCCTATTAGCAGGGTTCACTAACATGGTTTGTTGACTAGTTTAAGATTTTGACATTTATTATTTCCAACATTCCTTTCCCCTGAATATCATGTCTAACACTGTGTTTTCTTCTAGGATTAGTATCATACTATGAAGTTCTCATAAATGACATTTTCTAGCTTTTATCCCTGTAGGCTGGAGGTAGGGTCTCAGACATTATACCACCTGCTTGTGGCTCTCTGTCCAAACGGTAGTCTGACAGGAAAGTATTTTGGTCGCGGTACGCCCGTGGGTCTGGGCTAAGCTGACCAGGGCGAGCAGAAGCTCCGGATGTTGCTTCTGTGTATCCCTCCCTGTGTGGTTGGCTCTGAGTCATTAAATTGCGTTCTAACCTCATCAGCCATTCTTTTTATTTTTTTTTTATTCAAGGATTTACGTTCACTCTTTTATACACATGCAAGTTTTTAGGCTTTACTCACGCCGGATGTACAGTCCGACTATACCGTCTCTTGATTCTCGGTTCTCTTCTGGATTCAGCTAGTGCATGCGGACACCTCAGTTAACGAGTGTTATGTATCGAGCTTCGAGCTATTTCAACAGCATAGGTACCTTTAAACCTATGTTATCTTTATTAAATCTCCTATTAACTCTTCCCCACGTTATGTTTTAACGCAAAAATTCAAACCGCAGCTCTTTGACAAGTCCTACCTATAAGTTTCAAAGTAATTGGACAGATACTGAGCAGTGCTCCTACGGCTGACTTCACTAGCCACCAAACCTGTGTTAAAGGGACCACAGGGGCTTCTCAATTTGGCTAGGGGAAGAAGAACCTACTTTAGCTTCTTTAACAGACAGCAATATCCGATATAATATAACCCTCAGTCCGGTGCAATAGTATCAACTTAAATTACTACACTTTAGGTTAAAATATATATTCTAGGATTCGGGTAGGTATTTTAAGACTTTCAGCCTGTATTTCACTGATTTGTACTCATCGACCTTTTTCACTAGGTCGATTTGGTTCTTGTATTTTGACTCTGTAAAGATATTACTTTTCACAGAGCCCCACGTTGGGCGCCATGTTTAGAGTTCTAGGTGAGGTCCTGATTAATTTATTCCGGTAAATTACTCTGACCTCACTAATTGACCCGACCGAAGTTACTGAGTCTATGTAAGTTTACTGCTTGGCTCAGATCCACCAAACGTCAGCAAGATCTCACCTCTATTAACTCCCCGAAGAACCAGGTTCAACTAACTGCTGTTTCTATTCAGACCACTCTTTTAATCTGTTTAAGCGATCCCGAAGGATTTTGGTATCAGTAAATGGGGTGTGTTCCTACCTAAACATGTGTGTGGCAGAGTGCAGTCTTACCTTTGAAGCAGGGGAGGAGAGCACAGATTTTCCCTTTTATTGTCCCAATCCAAAAGGTGAGATCAGTTTATTTGAAGAAAAAGTAGGTCCAAACCAATACAGAGTCTTTACCTTTTAACACATTATAATCATACAAAACATATCAAAATGGGGTTATATATTTTTTATCTAAAACCTTAATTCATATTCATTCAAAAGCCCAAATCATGTATTCTGGATCGTTCTAGCAACTTTCCAGCATAAAACCCAAATCATGTATTCTGGATCGTTCTAGCAACTTTCCAGCATAAAACCCAAATCATGTATTCTGGATCGTTCTAGCAACTTTCCAGCATAAAACCCAAATCATGTATTCTGAATCGTTCTAGCAACTTTCCAGCATAAAACCCAAATCATGTATTCTGAATCGTTCTAGCAACTTTCCAGCATAAAATCATGTATTCTGAATCGTTCTAGCAACTTTCCAGCATAAAACCCAAATCATGTATTCTGGATCGTTCTAGCAACTTTCCAGCATAAAACCCAAATCATGTATTCTGGATCGTTCTAGCAACTTTCCAGCATAAAACCCAAATCATGTATTCTGGATCGTTCTAGCAACTTTCCAGCATAAAACCCAAATCATGTATTCTGAATCGTTCTAGCAACTTTCCAGCATAAAACCCAAATCATGTATTCTGGATCGTTCTAGCAACTTTCCAGCATAAAATCATGTATTCTGAATCGTTCTAATAACTTTCCAGCATAAAACCCAAATCATGTATTCTGAATCGTTCTAGCAACTTTCCAGCATAAAACCCAAATCATGTATTCTGAATCGTTCTAGCAACTTTCCATCATAAAACCCAAATCATGTATTCTGAATCGTTCTAGCAACTTTCCAGCATAAAACCCAAATCATGTATTCTGAATCGTTCTTGCAACTTTCCAGCATAAAATCATGTATTCTGAATCGTTCTAATAACTTTCCAGCATAAAACCCAAATCATGTATTCTGAATCGTTCTAGCAACTTTCCAGCATAAAACCCAAATCATGTATTCTGGATCGTTCTAGCAACTTTCCAGCATAAAACCCAAATCATGTATTCTGGATCGTTCTAGCAACTTTCCAGCATAAAACCCAAATCATGTATTCTGGATCGTTCTAGCAACTTTCCAGCATAAAACCCAAATCATGTATTCTGAATCGTTCTAGCAACTTTCCAGCATAAAATCATGTATTCTGAATCGTTCTAGCAACTTTCCAGCATAAAACCCAAATCATGTATTCTAAATCGTTCTTGCAACTTTCCAGCATAAAATCATGTATTCTGAATCGTTCTAGCAACTTTCCAGCATAAAACCCAAATCATGTATTCTGAATCATTCTAGCAACTTTCCAGCATAAAACCCAAATCATGTATTCTGAATCGTTCTAGCAACTTTCCAGCATAAAACCCAAATCATGTATTCTGAATCGTTCTTGCAACTTTCCAGCATAAAACCCAAATCATGTATTCTGAATCGTTCTAATAACTTTCCAGCATAAAACCCAAATCATGTATTCTGAATCATTCTAGCAACTTTCCAGCATAAAACCCAAATCATGTATTCTGAATCGTTCTAGCAACTTTCCAGCATAAAACCCAAATCATGTATTCTGAATCGTTCTAGCAACTTTCCAGCATAAAACCCAAATCATGTATTCTGGATCGTTCTAGCAACTTTCCAGCATAAAACCCAAATCATGTATTCTGGATCGTTCTAGCAACTTTCCAGCATAAAACCCAAATCATGTATTCTGAATCGTTCTAGCAACTTTCCAGCATAAAATCATGTATTCTGAATCGTTCTAGCAACTTTCCAGCATAAAACCCAAATCATGTATTCTGAATCGTTCTAGCAACTTTCCAGCATAAAACCCAAATCATGTATTCTGAATCGTTCTAGCAACTTTCCAGCATAAAATCATGTATTCTGGATCGTTCTTGCAACTTTCCAGCATAAAACCCAAATCATGTATTCTGAATCGTTCTAGCAACTTTCCAGCATAAAACCCAAATCATGTATTCTGAATCGTTCTAATAACTTTCCAGCATAAAACCCAAATCATGTATTCTGGATCGTTCTAGCAACTTTCCAGCATAAAACCCAAATCATGTATTCTGGATCGTTCTAGCAACTTTCCAGCATAAAACCCAAATCATGTATTCTGAATCGTTCTAGCAACTTTCCAGCATAAAACCCAAATCATGTATTCTGGATCGTTCTAGCAACTTTCCAGCATAAAACCCAAATCATGTATTCTGGATCGTTCTAGCAACTTTCCAGCATAAAACCCAAATCATGTATTCTGGATCGTTCTAGCAACTTTCCAGCATAAAACCCAAATCATGTATTCTGAATCGTTCTAGCAACTTTCCAGCATAAAACCCAAATCATGTATTCTGAATCGTTCTAGCAACTTTCCAGCATAAAATCATGTATTCTGAATCGTTCTAGCAACTTTCCAGCATAAAACCCAAATCATGTATTCTGAATCGTTCTAGCAACTTTCCAGCATAAAATCATGTATTCTGAATCGTTCTAGCAACTTTCCAGCATAAAACCCAAATCATGTATTCTGAATCGTTCTTGCAACTTTCCAGCATAAAATCATGTATTCTGAATCGTTCTAATAACTTTCCAGCATAAAACCCAAATCATGTATTCTGAATCGTTCTAGCAACTTTCCAGCATAAAATCATGTATTCTGAATCGTTCTAGCAACTTTCCAGCATAAAACCCAAATCATGTATTCTGGATCGTTCTAGCAACTTTCCAGCATAAAACCCAAATCATGTATTCTGAATCGTTCTAGCAACTTTCCAGCATAAAATCATGTATTCTGAATCGTTCTAGCAACTTTCCAGCATAAAACCCAAATCATGTATTCTGAATCGTTCTAGCAACTTTCCAGCATAAAACCCAAATCATGTATTCTGAATCGTTCTAGCAACTTTCCAGCATAAAATCATGTATTCTGAATCGTTCTAGCAACTTTCCAGCATAAAACCCAAATCATGTATTCTGAATCGTTCTAGCAACTTTCCAGCATAAAATCATGTATTCTGAATCGTTCTAGCAACTTTCCAGCATAAAACCCAAATCATGTATTCTGAATCGTTCTAATAACTTTCCAGCATAAAACCCAAATCATGTATTCTGGATCGTTCTAGCAACTTTCCAGCATAAAACCCAAATCATGTATTCTGGATCGTTCTAGCAACTTTCCAGCATAAAACCCAAATCATGTATTCTGAATCGTTCTAGCAACTTTCCAGCATAAAACCCAAATCATGTATTCTGAATCGTTCTAGCAACTTTCCAGCATAAAACCCAAATCATGTATTCTGGATCGTTCTAGCAACTTTCCAGCATAAAACCCAAATCATGTATTCTGGATCGTTCTAGCAACTTTCCAGCATAAAACCCAAATCATGTATTCTGGATCGTTCTAGCAACTTTCCAGCATAAAACCCAAATCATGTATTCTGAATCGTTCTAGCAACTTTCCAGCATAAAATCATGTATTCTGAATCGTTCTAGCAACTTTCCAGCATAAAACCCAAATCATGTATTCTGAATCGTTCTAGCAACTTTCCAGCATAAAACCCAAATCATGTATTCTGAATCGTTCTAGCAACTTTCCAGCATAAAATCATGTATTCTGAATCGTTCTAATAACTTTCCAGCATAAAATCATGTATTCTGAATCGTTCTAGCAACTTTCCAGCATAAAACCCAAATCATGTATTCTGGATCGTTCTAGCAACTTTCCAGCATAAAACCCAAATCATGTATTCTGGATCGTTCTTGCAACTTTCCAGCATAAAACCCAAATCATGTATTCTGAATCGTTCTAGCAACTTTCCAGCATAAAATCATGTATTCTGAATCGTTCTAGCAACTTTCCAGCATAAAACCCAAATCATGTATTCTGAATCATTCTAGCAACTTTCCAGCATAAAACCCAAATCATGTATTCTGAATCGTTCTAGCAACTTTCCAGCATAAAACCCAAATCATGTATTCTGAATCGTTCTTGCAACTTTCCAGCATAAAACCCAAATCATGTATTCTGAATCGTTCTAATAACTTTCCAGCATAAAACCCAAATCATGTATTCTGAATCATTCTAGCAACTTTCCAGCATAAAACCCAAATCATGTATTCTGAATCGTTCTAGCAACTTTCCAGCATAAAACCCAAATCATGTATTCTGAATCGTTCTTGCAACTTTCCAGCATAAAACCCAAATCATGTATTCTGGATCGTTCTAGCAACTTTCCAGCATAAAACCCAAATCATGTATTCTGGATCGTTCTAGCAACTTTCCAGCATAAAACCCAAATCATGTATTCTGGATCGTTCTAGCAACTTTCCAGCATAAAACCCAAATCATGTATTCTGAATCGTTCTAGCAACTTTCCAGCATAAAATCATGTATTCTGAATCGTTCTAGCAACTTTCCAGCATAAAACCCAAATCATGTATTCTGAATCGTTCTAGCAACTTTCCAGCATAAAACCCAAATCATGTATTCTGAATCGTTCTAGCAACTTTCCAGCATAAAATCATGTATTCTGAATCGTTCTAGCAACTTTCCAGCATAAAACCCAAATCATGTATTCTGAATCGTTCTAGCAACTTTCCAGCATAAAACCCAAATCATGTATTCTGAATCGTTCTAATAACTTTCCAGCATAAAACCCAAATCATGTATTCTGGATCGTTCTAGCAACTTTCCAGCATAAAACCCAAATCATGTATTCTGGATCGTTCTAGCAACTTTCCAGCATAAAACCCAAATCATGTATTCTGGATCGTTCTAGCAACTTTCCAGCATAAAACCCAAATCATGTATTCTGGAATCGTTCTAGCAACTTTCCAGCATAAAACCCAAATCATGTATTCTGAATCGTTCTAGCAACTTTCCAGCATAAAACCCAAATCATGTATTCTGAATCGTTCTAGCAACTTTCCAGCATAAAATCATGTATTCTGAATCGTTCTAGCAACTTTCCAGCATAAAACCCAAATCATGTATTCTGAATCGTTCTAGCAACTTTCCAGCATAAAATCATGTATTCTGAATCGTTCTAGCAACTTTCCAGCATAAAACCCAAATCATGTATTCTGAATCGTTCTAGCAACTTTCCAGCATAAAACCAATCATGTATTCTGAATCGTTCTAGCAACTTTCCAGCATAAAACCCAAATCATGTATTCTGGATCGTTCTAGCAACTTTCCAGCATAAAACCCAAATCATGTATTCTGAATCGTTCTAGCAACTTTCCAGCATAAAACCCAAATCATGTATTCTGGATCGTTCTAGCAACTTTCCAGCATAAAACCCAAATCATGTATTCTGAATCGTTCTAGCAACTTTCCAGCATAAAACCCAAATCATGTATTCTGAATCGTTCTAGCAACTTT